>NW_027673146.1:0-285000 GCF_964194105.1 Spermophilus citellus
TACATCAATTGGAAACAAACCATAGAGATAGAACTTGGAGCTACTTTATTGTGTCAAGTTTCAAAGAGCTAGCACAAACCGTGTTTGATTTAGAGTTCCAAATACATGTATCCATATAGGAGAAAACAGAGTGAAACCTAAAAATTAAAACTGTTCCTGCCAACGAACGGTTTAACCTAGAAGAACGAAATTTGGTGAGCCAAGTGGGATTGGGGTACTGATCATTACCTGAAAGTGTCATCAAGATTGGGTGAAAAATGTGTGCTGAGATTTCAGGAAACTCGTAGTTTTTTGGAAGATTGGCAACCCCTTTCCATGAAAGTGATTTGCGCCAGTCTCTACTTAGGGCTACATCAATAGGAAACAAACCATAGAGATAGAGCGTGGAGCTACTTTATTGTGTCAAGTTTCAAAGAGCTAGCACAAACTGTGTTTGATTTAGAGTTCCAACTACATGTATCCATATAGGAGAAAACAGAGTGAAACCTAAAAATTAAAACTGTTACTGCCAACGAAAGGTTTAACCTAGAAGAACGAAATTTCTTGAGCCAAGTGGGATTGGGGTAGTGATCATTACCTGAAAGTGTCATCAAGATTGGGTGAAAAAATGTGTCCTGAGATTTCAGGTAACTCGTATTTTTTTTGGAACCTTTTCAACCCCTTTCCATGAAAGTGATTTGCGCCAGTCTCTGCTTAGGGCTACATCAATAGGAAACAAACCATAGAGATAGAACTTGGAGCTACTTTATTGTGTCCAGTTTCAATCGCTAGTACAAACCGTGTTTGATTTAGAGTTCCAACTACATGTATCCATATAGGAGAAAACAGAGTGAAACCTAAAAATTAAAACTGTTACTGCCAACGAACGGTTTAACCTAGAAGAACGAAATTTAGTGAGCCAAGTGGGATTGGGGTACTGATCATTACCTGAAAGTGTCATCAAGATTGGGTGAAAAAATGTGTGCGGAGATTTCAGGAAACTCGTAGTTTTTTGGAAGCTTGGCAACCCCTTTCCATGAAAGTGATTTGCGCCAGTCTCTGCTTAGGGCTACATCAATAAGAAACAAACCATAGAGATAGAACTTGGAGCTAATTTATTGTGTCAAGTTTCAAAGAGCTAGCACAAACCGTGTTTGATTTAGAGTTCCAACTACATGTATCCATATAGGAGAAAACAGAGTGAAACCTAAAAATTAAAACTGTTACTGCCAACGAACGGTTTAACCTAGAAGATCGAAACTTGGTGCCCCAAGTGGGATTTGTTGTACTGATCATTACCTGAAAGTGTCATCAAGATTGGGTGAAAAAATGTGTGCTGAGATTTCAGGAAACTCGTAGTTTTTTGGAACCTTGGCAACCCCTTTCCATGAAAGTGATTTGCGCCAGTCTCTGCTTAGGGCTACATCAATAGGAAACAAACCATAGAGATAGAACTTGGAGCTACTTTATTGTGTCCAGTTTCAAAGAGCTAGCACAAACCGTGTTTGATTTAGAGTTCCAACTACATGTATCCATATAGGAGAAAACAGAGTGAAACCTAAAAATTAAAACTGTTACTGCCAACGAAAGGTTTAACCTAGAAGAACGAAATTTCTTGAGCCAAGTGGGATTGGGGTAGTGATCATTACCTGAAAGTGTCATCAAGATTGGGTGAAAAAATGTGTCCTGAGATTTCAGGTAACTCGTAGTTTTTTTGGAACCTTGGCAACCCCTTTCCATGAAAGTGATTTGCGCCAGTCTCTGCTTAGGGCTACATCAATAGGAAACAAACCATAGAGATAGAACTTGGAGCTACTTTATTGTGTCCAGTTTCAATAGCTAGTACAAACCGTGTTTGATTTAGAGTTCCAACTACATGTATCCATATAGGAGAAAACAGAGTGAAACCTAAAAATTAAAACTGTTACTGCCAACGAACGGTTTAACCTAGAAGAACGAAATTTAGTGAGCCAAGTGGGATTGGGGTACTGATCATTACCTGAAAGTGTCATCAAGATTGGGTGAAAAAATGTGTGCGGAGATTTCAGGAAACTCGTAGTTTTTTGGAAGCTTGGCAACCCCTTTCCATGAAAGTGATTTGCGCCAGTCTCTGCTTAGGGCTACATCAATAAGAAACAAACCATAGAGATAGAACTTGGAGCTAATTTATTGTGTCAAGTTTCAAAGAGCTAGCACAAACCGTGTTTGATTTAGAGTTCCAACTACATGTATCCATATAGGAGAAAACAGAGTGAAACCTAAAAATTAAAACTGTTACTGCCAACGAACGGTTTAACCTAGAAGATCGAAACTTGGTGCCCCAAGTGGGATTTGTTGTACTGATCATTACCTGAAAGTGTCATCAAGATTGGGTGAAAAAATGTGTGCTGAGATTTCAGGAAACTCGTAGTTTTTTGGAACCTTGGCAACCCCTTTCCATGAAAGTGATTTGCGCCAGTCTCTGCTTAGGGCTACATCAATAGGAAACAAACCATAGAGATAGAACTTGGAGCTACTTTATTGTGTCCAGTTTCAAAGAGCTAGCACAAACCGTGTTTGATTTAGAGTTCCAACTACATGTATCCATATAGGAGAAAACAGAGTGAAATCTAAAAATTAAAACTGTTATTGCCAACGAACGGTTTAACCTAGAAGAACGAAATTTGGTGAGCCAAGTGGGATTGGGGTGCTGATCATTACCAGAAAGTGTCATCAAGATTGGGTGAAAAAATGTGTGCTGAGATTTCAGGAAACTCTTAGTTTTTTGGAAGATTGTCAACCCCTTTCCATGAAAGTGATTTGCGCCAGTCTCTGCTTAGGTCTACATCAATAGGAAACAAACCATAGAGATAGAACTTGGAGCTACTTTATTGTGTCAAGTTTCAAAGAGCTAGCACAAACCGTGTTTGATTTAGAGTTCCAACTACATGTATCCATATAGGAGAAAACAGAGTGAAACCTAAAAATTAAAACTGTTACTGCCAACGAACGGTTTAACCTAGAAGAACAAAATTTGGTGAGCCAAGTGGGATTGGGGTACTGATCATTACCTGAACGTGTCATCAAGTTTGGGTGAAAAAATGTGTACTGAGATTTCAGGAAACTCGTAGTTTTTTGGAAGATTGGCAACCCCTTTCCATGAAAGTGATTTGCGTCAGTCTCTACTTAGGGCTACATCAGTAGGAAACAAACCATAGAGATAGAACGTGGAGCTACTTTATTGTGTCAAGTTTCAAAGAGCTAGCACAAACCGTGTTTGATTTAGAGTTCCAACTACATGTATCCATATAGGAGAAAACAGAGTGAAACCTAAAAATGAAAACTGTTACTGCCAACGAAAGGTTTAACCTAGAAGAACGAAATTTCTTGAGCCAAGTGGGATTGGGGTAGTGATCATTACCTGAAAGTGTCATCAAGATTGGGTGAAAAAATGTGTCCTGAGATTTCAGGAAACTCGTAGTTTTTTTGGAACCTTGGCAACCCCTTTCCATGAAAGTGATTTGCGCCAGTCTCTGCTTAGGGCTACATCAATAGTAAACAAACCATAGAGATAGAACTTGGAGCTACTTTATTGTGTCAAGTTTCAAAGAGCTAGCACAAACCCTGTTTGATTTAGAGTTCCAACTACATGTATCCATATAGGAGAAAACAGAGTGAAACCTAAAAATTAAAACTGTTACTGCCAACGAACGGTTTAAACTAGAAGAACGAAACTTGGTGACCCAAGTGGGATTTGTTGTACTGATCATTACCTGAAAGTGTCATCAAGATTGGGTGAAAAAATGTGTGCTGAGATTTCAGGAAACTCGTAGTTTTTTGGAACCTTGGCAACCCCTTTCCATGAAAGTGATTTGCGCCAGTCTCTGCTTAGGGCTACATCAATAGGAAACAAACCATAGAGATAGAACTTGGAGCTACTTTATTGTGTCAAGTTTCAAAGAGCTAGCACAAACCGTGTTTGATTTAGAGTTCCAACAACATGTATCCATATAGGAGAAAACAGAGTGAAACCTAAAAATTAAAACTGTTACTGCCAACGAACGGTTTAACCTAGAAGAACGAAATTTGGTGAGCCAAGTGGGATTGGGGTACTGATCATTACCTGAAAGTGTCATCAAGATTGGGGGAAAAATGTGTGCTGAGATTTCAGGAAACTCGTAGTTTTTTGGAAGCTTGGCAACCCCTTTAAATGAAAGTGATTTGCGCCAGTCTCTACTTAGGGCTACATCAATAGGAAACAAACCATAGAGATAGAACTTGGAGCTATTTTATTTTGTCAAGTTTCAAAGAGCTAGCACAAACCGTTTTTGATTTAGACTTCCAACTACATGTATCCATATAGGAGAAAACAGAGTGAAACCTAAAAATTAAAACTGTTACTGCCGACGAACGGTTTAACCTAGAAGAACGAAATTTCCTGAGCCAAGTGGGATTGGGGTACTGATCATTACCTGAAAGTGTCATCAAGATTGGGTGATAAAATGTGTGCTGAGATTTCAGGAAACTCGTAGTTTTTTGGAAGCTTGGCAACCCCTTTAAATGAAAGTGATTTGCACCAGTCACTGTTTAGGGCTACATCAATAGGAAACAAACCATAGAGATAGAACTTGGAGCTACTTTATTGTGTCAAGTTTCAAAGAGCTAGCACAAACCGTGTTTGATTTAGAGTTCCAACTACATGTATCCATATAGGAGAAAACAGAGTGAAACCTAAAAATTAAAACTGTTCCTGCCAACGAACGGTTTAACCTAGAAGAACGAAATTTGGTGAGCCAAGTGGGATTGGGGTACTGATCATTACCAGAAAGTGTCATCAAGATTGGGTGAAAAAATGTGTGCTGAGATTTCAGGAAACTCTTAGTTTTTTGGAAGATTGTCAACCCCTTTCCATGAAAGTGATTTGCACCAGTCTCTGCTTAGGGCTACATCAATAGGAAACAAACCATAGAGATAGAACTTGGAGCTACTTTATTGTGTCAAGTTTCAAAGAGCTATCACAAACCGTGTTTCATTTAGACTTCCAACTACATGTATCCATATAGGAGAAAACAGAGTGAAACCTAAAAATTAAAACTGTTACTGCCAACGAACGGTTTAACCTAGAAGAACGAAATTTAGTGAGCCAAGTAGGATTGGGGTACTGATCATTACCTGAAAGTGTCGTCAAGATTGGGTGAAAAAATGTGTGGAGAGATTTCAGGAAACTCGTAGTTTTTTGGAAGTTTGGCAACCGCTTTCCATGAAAGTGATTTGCTCCATTCCCTGCTTAGGGCTACATCAATAGGAAACAAACCATAGAGATAGAACTTGGAGCTACTTTATTGTGTCAAGTTTCAAAGAGCTAGCACAAACCGTGTTTGATTTAGACTTCCAACTGCATGTATCCATATAAGAGAAAACAGAGTGAAACCTAAAAATTAAAACTGTTACTGCCAACGAACGGTTTAACCTAGAAGAACGAAATTTGGTGAGCCAAGTGGGATTGGGGTACTGATCATTACCTGAAAGTATCATCAAGTTTGGGTGAAAAAATGTGTGCTGAGATTTCAGGAAACTCGTCGTTTTTTGGAGGATTGGCAACCCCTTTACATGAAAGTGATTTGCGCCGTCTCTGCTTAGGGCTAATCAATAGGAAACAAACCATAGAGATAGAACTTGGAGCTACTTTATTGTGTCAAGTTTCAAAGAGCTAGCACAAACCGTGTTTGATTTAGAGTTCCAACTACATGTATCCATATAGGAGAAAACAGAGTGAAACCTAAAAATTAAAACTGTTACTGCCAACGAACGGTTTAACCTAGAAGAACGAAATTTGGTGAGCCAAGTGGGATTGGGTACTGATCATTACCTGAAAGTGTCATCAAGATTGGGTGATAAAATGTGTGCTGAGATTTCAGGAAACTCGTAGTTTTTTGGAAGCTTGGCAACCCCTTTAAATGAAAGTGATTTGCACCAGTCTCTGTTTAGGGCTACATCAATAGGAAACAAACCATAGAGATAGAACTTGGAGCTACTTTATTGTGTCAAGTTTCAAAGAGCTAGCACAAACCGTGTTTGATTTAGACTTCCAACTACATGTATCCATATAGGAGAAAACAGAGTGAAACCTAAAAATTAAAACTGTTACTGCCAACGAACGGTTTAACCTAGAAGAACGAAATTTGGTGAGCCAAGTGGGATTGGGGTACTGATCATTACCTGAAAGTGTCATCAAGATTGGGAGAAAAAATGTGTGCTGAGATTTCAGGAAACTCGTAGTTTTTTGGAAGATTGGCAACCCCTTTCCATGAAAGTGATTTGCGCCAGTCTCTGCTTAGGGCTACATCAATAAGAAACAAACCATAGAGATAGAACTTGGAGCTAATTTATTGTGTCAAGTTTCAAAGAGCTAGCACAAACCGTGTTTGATTTAGAGTTCCAACTACATGTATCCATATAGGAGAAAACAGAGTGAAACCTAAAAATTAAAACTGTTACTGGCAACGAACGGTTTAACCTAGAAGAACGAAACTTGGTGACCCAAGTGGGATTTGTTGTACTGATCATTAACTGAAAGTGTCATCAAGATTGGGTGAAAAAATGTGTGCTGAGATTTCAGGAAACTCGTAGTTTTTTGGAACCTTGGCAACCCCTTTCCATGAAAGTGATTTGCGCCAGTCTCTGCTTCGTGCTACATCAATAGGAAACAAACCATAGAGATAGAACTTGGAGCTACTTTATTGTGTCAAGTTTCAAAGAGCTAGCACAAACCGTGTTTGATTTAGAGTTCCAACAACATGTATCCATATAGGAGAAAACAGAGTGAAACCTAAAAATTAAAACTGTTACTGCCAACGAACGGTTTAACCTAGAAGAACGAAATTTGGTGAGCCAAGTGGGATTGGGGTACTGATCATTACCTGAAAGTGTCATCAAGATTGGGTGATAAAATGTGTGCTGAGATTTCAGGAAACTCGTAGTTTTTTGGAAGCTTGGCAACCCCTTTAAATGAAAGTGATTTGCACCAGTCTCTGTTTAGGGCTACATCAATAGGAAACAAACCATAGAGATAGAACTTGGAGCTACTTTATTGTGTCAAGTTTCAAAGAGCTAGCACAAACCGTGTTTGATTTTTAGTTCCAACTACATGTATCCATATAGGAGAAAACAGAGTGAAACCTAAAAATTAAAACTGTAACTGCCAACGAACGGTTTAACCTAGAAGAACGAAATTTGGTGAGCCAAGTGGGATTGGGGTACTGATCATTACCTGAAAGTGTCATCAAGATTGGGTGAAAAAATGTGTGCTGAGATTTCAGGAAACTCGTAGTTTTTTGGAAGCTTGGCAACCCCTTTAAATGAAAGTGATTTGCACCAGTCACTGTTTAGGGCTACATCAATAGGAAACAAACCATAGAGATAGAACTTGGAGCTACTTTATTGTGTCAAGTTTCAAAGAGCTAGCACAAACCGTGTTTGATTTAGAGTTCCAACTACATGTATCCATATAGGAGAAAACAGAGTGAAACCTAAAAATTAAAACTGTTCCTGCCAACGAACGGTTTAACCTAGAAGAACGAAATTTGGTGAGCCAAGTGGGATTGGGGTACTGATCATTACCAGAAAGTGTCATCAAGATTGGGTGAAAAAATGTGTGCTGAGATTTCAGGAAACTCTTAGTTTTTTGGAAGATTGTCAACCCCTTTCCATGAAAGTGATTTGCACCAGTCTCTGCTTAGGGCTACATCAATAGGAAACAAACCATAGAGATAGAACTTGGAGCTACTTTATTGTGTCAAGTTTCAAAGAGCTATCACAAACCGTGTTTCATTTAGACTTCCAACTACATGTATCCATATAGGAGAAAACAGAGTGAAACCTAAAAATTAAAACTGTTACTGCCAACGAACGGTTTAACCTAGAAGAACGAAATTTAGTGAGCCAAGTAGGATTGGGGTACTGATCATTACCTGAAAGTGTCGTCAAGATTGGGTGAAAAAATGTGTGGAGAGATTTCAGGAAACTCGTAGTTTTTTGGAAGTTTGGCAACCGCTTTCCATGAAAGTGATTTGCTCCATTCCCTGCTTAGGGCTACATCAATAGGAAACAAACCATAGAGATAGAACTTGGAGCTACTTTATTGTGTCAAGTTTCAAAGAGCTAGCACAAACCGTGTTTGATTTAGACTTCCAACTGCATGTATCCATATAAGAGAAAACAGAGTGAAACCTAAAAATTAAAACTGTTACTGCCAACGAACGGTTTAACCTAGAAGAACGAAATTTGGTGAGCCAAGTGGGATTGGGGTACTGATCATTACCTGAAAGTATCATCAAGTTTGGGTGAAAAAATGTGTGCTGAGATTTCAGGAAACTCGTCGTTTTTTGGAGGATTGGCAACCCCTTTACATGAAAGTGATTTGCGCCGTCTCTGCTTAGGGCTAATCAATAGGAAACAAACCATAGAGATAGAACTTGGAGCTACTTTATTGTGTCAAGTTTCAAAGAGCTAGCACAAACCGTGTTTGATTTAGAGTTCCAACTACATGTATCCATATAGGAGAAAACAGAGTGAAACCTAAAAATTAAAACTGTTACTGCCAACGAACGGTTTAACCTAGAAGAACGAAATTTGGTGAGCCAAGTGGGATTGGGTACTGATCATTACCTGAAAGTGTCATCAAGATTGGGTGATAAAATGTGTGCTGAGATTTCAGGAAACTCGTAGTTTTTTGGAAGCTTGGCAACCCCTTTAAATGAAAGTGATTTGCACCAGTCTCTGTTTAGGGCTACATCAATAGGAAACAAACCATAGAGATAGAACTTGGAGCTACTTTATTGTGTCAAGTTTCAAAGAGCTAGCACAAACCGTGTTTGATTTAGACTTCCAACTACATGTATCCATATAGGAGAAAACAGAGTGAAACCTAAAAATTAAAACTGTTACTGCCAACGAACGGTTTAACCTAGAAGAACGAAATTTGGTGAGCCAAGTGGGATTGGGGTACTGATCATTACCTGAAAGTGTCATCAAGATTGGGAGAAAAAATGTGTGCTGAGATTTCAGGAAACTCGTAGTTTTTTGGAAGATTGGCAACCCCTTTCCATGAAAGTGATTTGCGCCAGTCTCTGCTTAGGGCTACATC
This sequence comes from Spermophilus citellus, assembly GCF_964194105.1. Lineage (NCBI taxonomy): Eukaryota > Metazoa > Chordata > Mammalia > Rodentia > Sciuridae > Spermophilus > Spermophilus citellus. The sequence continues at coordinate 9,104 of NW_027673146.1, forward strand.
AATAAGAAACAAACCATAGAGATAGAACTTGGAGCTAATTTATTGTGTCAAGTTTCAAAGAGCTAGCACAAACCGTGTTTGATTTAGAGTTCCAACTACATGTATCCATATAGGAGAAAACAGAGTGAAACCTAAAAATTAAAACTGTTACTGGCAACGAACGGTTTAACCTAGAAGAACGAAACTTGGTGACCCAAGTGGGATTTGTTGTACTGATCATTAACTGAAAGTGTCATCAAGATTGGGTGAAAAAATGTGTGCTGAGATTTCAGGAAACTCGTAGTTTTTTGGAACCTTGGCAACCCCTTTCCATGAAAGTGATTTGCGCCAGTCTCTGCTTCGTGCTACATCAATAGGAAACAAACCATAGAGATAGAACTTGGAGCTACTTTATTGTGTCAAGTTTCAAAGAGCTAGCACAAACCGTGTTTGATTTAGAGTTCCAACAACATGTATCCATATAGGAGAAAACAGAGTGAAACCTAAAAATTAAAACTGTTACTGCCAACGAACGGTTTAACCTAGAAGAACGAAATTTGGTGAGCCAAGTGGGATTGGGGTACTGATCATTACCTGAAAGTGTCATCAAGATTGGGTGATAAAATGTGTGCTGAGATTTCAGGAAACTCGTAGTTTTTTGGAAGCTTGGCAACCCCTTTAAATGAAAGTGATTTGCACCAGTCTCTGTTTAGGGCTACATCAATAGGAAACAAACCATAGAGATAGAACTTGGAGCTACTTTATTGTGTCAAGTTTCAAAGAGCTAGCACAAACCGTGTTTGATTTTTAGTTCCAACTACATGTATCCATATAGGAGAAAACAGAGTGAAACCTAAAAATTAAAACTGTAACTGCCAACGAACGGTTTAACCTAGAAGAACGAAATTTGGTGAGCCAAGTGGGATTGGGGTACTGATCATTACCTGAAAGTGTCATCAAGATTGGGTGAAAAAATGTGTGCTGAGATTTCAGGAAACTCGTAGTTTTTTGGAAGCTTGGCAACCCCTTTAAATGAAAGTGATTTGCACCAGTCACTGTTTAGGGCTACATCAATAGGAAACAAACCATAGAGATAGAACTTGGAGCTACTTTATTGTGTCAAGTTTCAAAGAGCTAGCACAAACCGTGTTTGATTTAGAGTTCCAACTACATGTATCCATATAGGAGAAAACAGAGTGAAACCTAAAAATTAAAACTGTTCCTGCCAACGAACGGTTTAACCTAGAAGAACGAAATTTGGTGAGCCAAGTGGGATTGGGGTACTGATCATTACCAGAAAGTGTCATCAAGATTGGGTGAAAAAATGTGTGCTGAGATTTCAGGAAACTCTTAGTTTTTTGGAAGATTGTCAACCCCTTTCCATGAAAGTGATTTGCACCAGTCTCTGCTTAGGGCTACATCAATAGGAAACAAACCATAGAGATAGAACTTGGAGCTACTTTATTGTGTCAAGTTTCAAAGAGCTATCACAATCCGTGTTTCATTTAGACTTCCAACTACATGTATCCATATAGGAGAAAACAGAGTGAAACCTAAAAATTAAAACTGTTACTGCCAACGAACGGTTTAACCTAGAAGAACGAAATTTAGTGAGCCAAGTAGGATTGGGGTAGTGATCATTACCTGAAAGTGTCGTCAAGATTGGGTGAAAAAATGTGTGGAGAGATTTCAGGAAACTCGTAGTTTTTTGGAAGTTTGGCAACCGCTTTCCATGAAAGTGATTTGCTCCATTCCCTGCTTAGGGCTACATCAATAGGAAACAAACCATAGAGATAGAACTTGGAGCTACTTTATTGTGTCAAGTTTCAAAGAGCTAGCACAAACCGTGTTTGATTTAGACTTCCAACTGCATGTATCCATATAAGAGAAAACAGAGTGAAACCTAAAAATTAAAACTGTTACTGCCAACGAACGGTTTAACCTAGAAGAACGAAATTTGGTGAGCCAAGTGGGATTGGGGTACTGATCATTACCTGAAAGTATCATCAAGTTTGGGTGAAAAAATGTGTGCTGAGATTTCAGGAAACTCGTCGTTTTTTGGAGGATTGGCAACCCCTTTACATGAAAGTGATTTGCGCCGTCTCTGCTTAGGGCTAATCAATAGGAAACAAACCATAGAGATAGAACTTGGAGCTACTTTATTGTGTCAAGTTTCAAAGAGCTAGCACAAACCGTGTTTGATTTAGAGTTCCAACTACATGTATCCATATAGGAGAAAACAGAGTGAAACCTAAAAATTAAAACTGTTACTGCCAACGAACGGTTTAACCTAGAAGAACGAAATTTGGTGAGCCAAGTGGGATTGGGTACTGATCATTACCTGAAAGTGTCATCAAGATTGGGTGATAAAATGTGTGCTGAGATTTCAGGAAACTCGTAGTTTTTTGGAAGCTTGGCAACCCCTTTAAATGAAAGTGATTTGCACCAGTCTCTGTTTAGGGCTACATCAATAGGAAACAAACCATAGAGATAGAACTTGGAGCTACTTTATTGTGTCAAGTTTCAAAGAGCTAGCACAAACCGTGTTTGATTTAGACTTCCAACTACATGTATCCATATAGGAGAAAACAGAGTGAAACCTAAAAATTAAAACTGTTACTGCCAACGAACGGTTTAACCTAGAAGAACGAAATTTGGTGAGCCAAGTGGGATTGGGGTACTGATCATTACCTGAAAGTGTCATCAAGATTGGGTGATAAAATGTGTGCTGAGATTTCAGGAAACTCGTAGTTTTTTGGAAGCTTGGCAACCCCTTTAAATGAAAGTGATTTGCACCAGTCTCTGTTTAGGGCTACATCAATAGGAAACAAACCATAGAGATAGAACTTGGAGCTACTTTATTGTGTCAAGTTTCAAAGAGCTAGCACAAACCGTGTTTGATTTTTAGTTCCAACTACATGTATCCATATAGGAGAAAACAGAGTGAAACCTAAAAATTAAAACTGTAACTGCCAACGAACGGTTTAACCTAGAAGAACGAAATTTGGTGAGCCAAGTGGGATTGGGGTACTGATCATTACCTGAAAGTGTCATCAAGATTGGGTGAAAAAATGTGTGCTGAGATTTCAGGAAACTCCTAGTTTTTTGGAGGATTGGCAACCCCTTTCCATGAAAGTGATTTGCGCCGTCTCTGCTTAGGGCTACATCAATAGGAAACAAACCATAGAGATAGAACTTGGAGCTACTTTATTGTGTCAAGTTTCAAAGAGCTAGCACAAACCGTGTTTGATTTAGAGTTCCAACTACATGTATCCATATAGGAGAAAATAGAGTGAAACCTAAAAATTAAAACTGTTACTGTCAACGAACGGTTTAACCTAGAAGAATGAAATTTGGTGAGCCAAGTGGGATTGGGGTAGTGATCATTACCTGAAAGTGTCAACAAGATTGGGTGAAAAAATGTGTGCTGAGATTTCAGGAAACTCGTGGTTTTTTGGAAGCTTGGCAACCCCTTTCCATGAAAGTGATTTGCGCCAGTCTCTGCTTAGGGCTACATCAATAAGAAACAAACCATAGAGATAGAACTTGGAGCTACTTTATTGTGCCAAGTTTCAAAGAGCTAGCACAAACCGTGTTTGATTTAGAGTTCCAACTACATGTATCCATATAGGAGAAAACAGAGTGAAACCTAAAAACTAAAACTGTTCCTGCCAACGAACGGTTTAACCTAGAAGAACGAAATTTGGTGAGCCAAGTGGGATTGGGGTACTGATCATTATCTGAAAGTGTCATCAAGATTGGGTGAAAAATGTGTGCTGAGATTTCAGGAAACTCGTAGTTTTTTGGAAGATTGGCAACCCCTTTCCATGAAAGTGATTTGCGCCAGTCTCTGCTTAGGGCTACATCAATAGGAAACAAACCATAGAGATAGAACTTGGAGCTACTTTATTGTGTCAAGTTTCAAAGAGCTAGCACAAACCGTGTTTGATTGAGACTTCCAACTACATGTATCCATATAGGAGAAAACAGAGTGAAACCTAAAAATTAAAACTGTTACTGCCAACGAACGGTTTAACCTAGAAGAACAAAATTTGGTGAGCCAAGTGGGATTGGGGAACTGATCATTACCTGAAAGTGTCATCAAGTTTGGGTGAAAAAATGTGTGCTGAGATTTCAGGAAACTCGTAGTTTTTTGGAGGATTGGCAACCCATTTCCATGAAAGTGATTTGCTCCAGTCTCTGCTTAGGGCTACATCAATAGGAAACAAACCAGAGAGATAGAACTTGGAGCTACTTTATTGTGTCAAGTTTCAAAGAGCTAGCACAAACCGTGTTTGATTTAGAGTTCCAACTACATGTATCCATATAGGAGAAAACAGTGTGAAACCTAAAAATTAAAACTGTTACTGCCAACGAACGGTTTAACCTAGAAGAACGAAATTTGGTGATCCAAGTGGGATTGGGGTGCTGATCATTACCAGAAAGTGTCATCAAGATTGGGTGAAAAAATGTGTGCTGAGATTTCAGGAAACTCGTGGTTTTTTGGAAGATTGGCAACCCCTTTCCATGAAAGTGATTTGCGCCAGTCTCTGCTTAGGGCTACATCAATAGGAAACAAACCATAGAGATAGAACTTGGAGCTACTTTATTGTTTGAAGTTTCAAAGACCTAGCGCAAACCGTGTTTGATTTAGAGTTCCAACTACATGTATCCATATAGGAGAAAACAGAGTGAAACCTAAAAATTAAAACTGTTACTGCCAACGAAAGGTTTAACCTAGAAGAACGAAATTTGGTGAGCCAAGTGGGATTGGGGTGCTGATCATTAGCAGAAAGTGTCATCAAGATTGGGTGAAAAAATGTGTGGAGAGATTTCAGGAAACTCGTAGTTTTTTGGAAGTTTGGCAACCGCTTTCCATGAAAGTGATTTGCTCCATTCCCTGCTTAGGGCTACATCAATAGGAAACAAACCATAGAGATAGAACTTGGAGCTACTTTATTGTGTCAAGTTTCAAAGAGCTAGCACAAACCGTGTTTGATTTAGACTTCCAACTGCATGTATCCATATAAGAGAAAACAGAGTGAAACCTAAAAATTAAAACTGTTACTGCCAACGAACGGTTTAACCTAGAAGAACGAAATTTGGTGAGCCAAGTGGGATTGGGGTACTGATCATTACCTGAAAGTATCATCAAGTTTGGGTGAAAAAATGTGTGCTGAGATTTCAGGAAACTCGTCGTTTTTTGGAGGATTGGCAACCCCTTTACATGAAAGTGATTTGCGCCGTCTCGGCTTAGGGCTAATCAATAGGAAACAAACCATAGAGATAGAACTTGGAGCTACTTTATTGTGTCAAGTTTCAAAGAGCTAGCACAAACCGTGTTTGATTTAGAGTTCCAACTACATGTATCCATATAGGAGAAAACAGAGTGAAACCTAAAAATTAAAACTGTTACTGCCAACGAACGGTTTAACCTAGAAGAACGAAATTTGGTGAGCCAAGTGGGATTGGGTACTGATCATTACCTGAAAGTGTCATCAAGATTGGGTGATAAAATGTGTGCTGAGATTTCAGGAAAATCGTAGTTTTTTGGAAGCTTGGCAACCCCTTTAAATGAAAGTGATTTGCACCAGTCTCTGTTTAGGGCTACATCAATAGGAAACAAACCATAGAGATAGAACTTGGAGCTACTTTATTGTGTCAAGTTTCAAAGAGCTAGCACAAACCGTGTTTGATTTAGACTTCCAACTACATGTATCCATATAGGAGAAAACAGAGTGAAACCTAAAAATTAAAATTGTTACTGCCAACGAACGGTTTAACCTAGAAGAACGAAATTTGGTGAGCCAAGTGGGATTGGGGTACTGATCATTACCTGAAAGTGTCATCAAGATTGGGAGAAAAAATGTGTGCTGAGATTTCAGGAAACTCGTAGTTTTTTGGAAGATTGGCAACCCCTTTCCATGAAAGTGATTTGCGCCAGTCTCTGCTTAGGGCTACATCAATAAGAAACAAACCATAGAGATAGAACTTGGAGCTAATTTATTGTGTCAAGTTTCAAAGAGCTAGCACAAACCGTGTTTGATTTAGAGTTCCAACTACATGTATCCATATAGGAGAAAACAGAGTGAAACCTAAAAATTAAAACTGTTACTGGCAACGAACGGTTTAACCTAGAAGAACGAAACTTGGTGACCCAAGTGGGATTTGTTGTACTGATCATTACCTGAAAGTGTCATCAAGATTGGGTGAAAAAATGTGTGCTGAGATTTCAGGAAACTCGTAGTTTTTTGGAACCTTGGCAACCCCTTTCCATGAAAGTGATTTGCGCCAGTCTCTGCTTCGTGCTACATCAATAGGAAACAAACTATAGAGATAGAACTTGGAGCTACTTTATTGTGTCAAGTTTCAAAGAGCTAGCACAAACCGTGTTTGATTTAGACTTCCAAATACATGTATCCATATAGGAGAAAACAGAGTGAAACCTAAAAATTAAAACTGTTACTGCCAACGAACGGTTTAACCTAGAAGAACGAAATTTGGTGAGCCAAGTGGGATTGGGGTACTGATCATTACCTGAAAGTGTCATCAAGATTGGGAGAAAAAATGTGTGCTGAGATTTCAGGAAACTCGTAGTTTTTTGGAAGATTGGCAACCCCTTTCCATGAAAGTGATTTGCGCCAGTCTCTGCTTAGGGCTACATCAATAGGAAACAAACAATAGAGATAGAACTTGGAGCTACTTTATTGTGTCAAGTTTCAAAGAGCTAGCAAAAACCATGTTTGATTTAGACTTCCAACTACATGTATCCATATAGGAGAAAACAGAGTGAAACCTAAAAATTAAAACTGTTACTGCCAACGAACGGTTTAACCTAGAAGAACGAAATTTGGTGAGCCAAGTGGGATTGGGGTAATGATCATTACCTGAAAGTGTCATCAAGATTGGGTGATAAAATGTGTGCTGAGATTTCAGGAAACTCGTAGTTTTTTGGAAGATTGGCATCCCCTTTCCATGAAAGTGATTTGCGCCAGTCTCTGCTTAGGGCTACATCAATAGGAAATAAACCATAGAGATAGAACTTGGAGCTACTTTATTGTGTCAAGTTTCAAAGAGCTAGCACAAATCGTGTTTGATTTAGACTTCCAACTACATGTATCCATATAGGAGAAAACAGAGTGAAACCTAAAAATTAAAACTGTTACTGCCAACGAACGGTTTAACCTAGAAGAACGAAATTTGGTGAGCCAAGTGGGATTGGGGTGCTGATCATTACGTGAAAGTGTCATCAAGATTGGGTGAAAAAATGTGTGCTGAGATTTCAGGAAATTCTTAGTTTTTTGGAAGCTTGGCAACCCCTTTAAATGAAAGTGATTTGCACCAGTCTCTGCTTAGGGCTACATCAATAGGAAACAAACCACAGAGATAGAACATGGAGCTACTTTATTGTGTCAAGTTTCAAAGAGCTAGCACAAACCGTGATTTATTTAGAGTTCCAACTACATGTATCCATATAGGAGAAAACACAGTGAAAACTAAAAATTAAAACTGTTACTGCCAACGAACGGTTTAACCTAGAAGAGAGAAATTTGGTGAGCCAAGTGGGATTGGGGTACTGATCATTACCTGAAAGTGTCATCAAGATTTGGTGAAAAAATGTGTGCTGAGATTTCAGGAAACTCGTAGTTTTTTGGAAGATTGGCAACCCCTTTCCATGAAAGTGATTTGCGCCAGTCTCTGCTTAGGGCTACATCAATAGGAAATAAACCATAGAGATAGAAATTGGAGCTACTTTATTGGGTCAAGTTTCAAAAAGCTAGCACAAATCGTGTTTGATTTAGACTTCCAACTACATGTATCCATATAGGAGAAAACACAGTGAAAACTAAAAATTAAAACTGTTACTGCCAACGAACGGTTTAACCTAGAAGAGAGAAATTTGGTGAGCCAAGTGGGATTGGGGTACTGATCATTACCTGAAAGTGTCATCAAGATTGGGTGAAAAAATGTATGCTCAGATTTCAGGAAATTCGTAGTTTTTTGGAAGCTTGGCAACCCCTTTAAATGAAAGTGATTTGCACCAGTCTCTGCTTAGGGCTACATCAATAGGAAACAAACCATAGAGATAGAACATGGAGCTACTTTATTGTGTCAAGTTTCAAAGAGCTAGCACAAACCGTGTTTGATTTAGAGTTCCAACTACATGTATCCATATAGGAGAAAACAGAGTGAAACCTAAAAATTAAAACTGTTACTGCCAACGAACGGTTTAACCTAGAAGAACGAAATTTGGTGAGCCAAGTGGGATTGTGGTACTGATCATTACCTGGAAGTGTCATCAAGATTGGGTGAAAAAATGGGTGCTGAGATTTCAGGAAACTCGTAGTTTTTTGGAGGCTGGGCAACCCCTGTAAATGAAACTGATTTGTGCCAGTCTCTGCTTAGGGCTACATCAATAGGAAACAAACCATAGAGATAGAACTTGGAGCTACTTTATTGTATCAAGTTTCAAAAAGCTAGCACAAACCGTGTTTGATTTAGAGTTCCAACTACATGTATCCATATAGGAGAAAACAGAGTGAAACCTAAAAATGAAAACTGTTACTGCCAACGAACGGTTTAACCTAGAAGAACGAAATTTGGTGAGCCAAGTGGGATTGGGGTACTGATCATTACCTGAAAGTGTCATCAAGATTGGGTGAAAAAATGTGTGCTGAGATTTCAGGAAACTCGTAGTTTTTTGGAAGCTTGGCAACCCCTTTCCATGAAAGTGATTTGCGCCAGTCTCTGCTTAGGGCTACATCAATAGGAAACAAACTATAGAGATAGAACTTGGAGCTACTTTATTGTGTCAAGTTTCAAAGAGCTAGCACAAACCGTGTTTGCTTTAGACTTCCAACTACATGTATCCATATAGGAGATAACAGAGTGAAACCTAAAAATTAAAACTGTTACTGCCAACGAACGGTTTAACCTAGAAGAACGAAATTTGGTGAGCCAAGTGGGATTGGGGTACTGATCATTACCTGAAAGTGTCATCAAGATTGGGTGAAAAAATGTGTGCTGAGATTTCAGGAAATTCGTAGTTTTTTGGAAGCTTGGCAACCCCTTTAAATGAAAGTGATTTGCACCAGTCTCCGCTTAGGGCTACATCAATAGGAAAAAAACCACAGAGATAGAACATGGAGCTACTTTATTGTGTCAAGTTTCAAAAAGCTAGCACAAACCGTGTTTCATTTAGAGTTCCAACTACATGTATCCATATAGGAGAAAACACAGTGAAAACTAAAAATTAAAACTGTTACTGCCAACGAACGGTTTAACCTAGAAGAGAGAAATTTGGTGAGCCCAGTGGGATTGGGGTACTGATCATTACCTGAAAGTGTCATCAAGATTGGGTGAAAAAATGTGTGCTGAGATTTCAGGAAACTCGTAGTTTTTTGGAAGATTGGCAACCCCTTTCCATGAAAGTGATTTGCGCCAGTCTCTGCTTAGGGCTACATCAATAGGAAACAAACCATAGAGATAGAACTTGGAGCTACTTTATTGTGTCAAGTTTCAAAGAGCTAGCACAAACCGTGTTTGATTTAGACTTCCAAATACATGTATCCATATAGGAGAAAACAGAGTGAAACCTAAAAATTAAAACTGTTACTGCCAACGAACGGTTTAACCTAGAAGAACGAAATTTGGTGAGCCAAGTGGGATTGGGGTACTGATCATTACCTGAAAGTGTCATCAAGATTGGGAGAAAAAATGTGTGCTGAGATTTCAGGAAACTCGTAGTTTTTTGGAAGATTGGCAACCCCTTTCCATGAAAGTGATTTGCGCCAGTCTCTGCTTAGGGCTACATCAATAGGAAACAAACAATAGAGATAGAACTTGGAGCTACTTTATTGTGTCAAGTTTCAAAGAGCTAGCAAAAACCATGTTTGATTTAGACTTCCAACTACATGTATCCATATAGGAGATAACAGAGTGAAACCTAAAAATTAAAACTGTTACTGCCAACGAACGGTTTAACCTAGAAGAACGAAATTTGGTGAGCCAAGTGGGATTGGGGTACTGATCATTACCTGAAAGTGTCATCAAGATTGGGTGAAAAAATGTGTGCTCAGATTGCAGGAAACTCGTAGTTTTTTGTTAGCTTGGCAACCCCTTTAAATGAAAGTGATTTGCACCAGTCTCTGCTTAGGGCTACATCAATAGGAGACAAACCATAGAGATAGAACATGGAGCTACTTTATTGTGTCAAGTTTCAAAGAGCTATCACAAACCTTGTTTGATTTGGAGTTCCAACTACATGTATCCATATAGGAGAAAACACAGTGAAAACTAAAAGTTAAAACTGTTACTGCCAACGAACGGTTTAACCTAGAAGAACGAAATTTGGTGAGCCAAGTGGGATTGGGGTGCTGATCATTACGTGAAAGTGTCATCAAGATTGGGTGAAAAAATGTGTGCTGAGATTTCAGGAAATTCTTAGTTTTTTGGAAGCTTGGCAACCCCTTTAAATGAAAGTGATTTGCACCAGTCTCTGCTTAGGGCTACATCAATAGGAAACAAACCACAGAGATAGAACATGGAGCTACTTTATTGTGTCAAGTTTCAAAGAGCTAGCACAAACCGTGATTTATTTAGAGTTCCAACTACATGTATCCATATAGGAGAAAACACAGTGAAAACTAAAAATTAAAACTGTTACTGCCAACGAACGGTTTAACCTAGAAGAGAGAAATTTGGTGAGCCAAGTGGGATTGGAGTACTGATCATTACCTGAAAGTGTCATCAAGATTTGGTGAAAAAATGTGTGCTGAGATTTCAGGAAACTCATAGTTTTTTGGAAGATTGGCAACCCCTTTCCATGAAAGTGATTTGCGCCAGTCTCTGCTTAGGGCTACATCAATAGGAAATAAACCATAGAGATAGAAATTGGAGCTACTTTATTGGGTCAAGTTTCAAAAAGCTAGCACAAATCGTGTTTGATTTAGACTTCCAACTACATGTATCCATATAGGAGAAAACAGAGTGAAACCTAAAAATTAAAACTGTTACTGCCAACGAACGGTTTAACCTAGAAGAACGAAATTTGGTGAGCCAAGTGGGATTGGGGTACTGATCATTACCTGAAATTGTCATCAAGATTGGGTGAAAAAATGTGTGCTGAGATTTCAGGAAACACGTAGTTTTTTGGAAGATTGGCAACCCCTTTCCATGAAAGTGATTTGCGCCAGTCTCTGCTTAGGGCTACATCAATAGGAAACAAACCACAGAGATAGAACTTGGAGCTACTTTATTGTGTCAAGTTTCAAAGAGCTAGCACAAACCGTGTTTGATTTAGACTTCCAACTACATGTATCCATATAGGAGAAAACAGAGTGAAACCTAAAAATTAAAACTGTTACTGCCAACGAACGGTTTAACCTAGAAGAGAGAAATTTGGTTAGCCAAGTGGGATTGGGGTACTGATCATTACATGAAAGTGTCATCAAGATTGGGTGAAAAAATGTGTGCTCAGATTTCAGGAAATTCGTAGTTTTTTGGAAGCTTGGCAACCCCTTTAAATGAAAGTGATTTGCACCAGTCTCTGCTTAGGGCTACATCAATAGGAAACAAACCATAGAGATAGAACATGGAGCTACTTTATTGTGTCAAGTTTCAAAGAGCTAGCACAAACCGTGTTTGATTTAGAGTTCCAACTACATGTATCCATATAGGAGAAAACAGAGTGAAACCTAAAAATTAAAACTGTTACTGCCAACGAACGGTTTAACCTAGAAGAACGAAATTTGGTGAGCCAAGTGGGATTGTGGTACTGATCATTACCTGGAAGTGTCATCAAGATTGGGTGAAAAAATGTGTGCTGAGATTTCAGGAAACTCGTAGTTTTTTGGAGGCTGGGCAACCCCTGTAAATGAAACTGATTTGTGCCAGTCTCTGCTTAGGGCTACATCAATAGGAAACAAACCATAGAGATAGAACTTGGAGCTACTTTATTGTATCAAGTTTCAAAAAGCTAGCACAAACCGTGTTTGATTTAGACTTCCAACTACATGTATCCATATAGGAGAAAACAGAGTGAAACCTAAAAATTAAAACTGTTACTGCCAACGAACGGTTTAACCTAGAAGAACGAAATTTGGTGAGCCAAGTGGGATTGGGGTACTGATCATTACCTGAAAGTGTCATCAAGATTGGGTGAAAAAATGTGTGCTGAGATTTCAGGAAACTCATAGTTTTTTGGAAGCTTGGCAACCCCTTTCCATGAAAGTGATTTGCGCCAGTCTCTGCTTAGGGCTACATCAATAGGAAACAAACTATAGAGATAGAACTTGGAGCTACTTTATTGTGTCAAGTTTCAAAGAGCTAGCACAAACCGTGTTTGATTTAGACTTCCAACTACATGTATCCATATAGGAGATAACAGAGTGAAACCTAAAAATTAAAACTGTTACTGCCAACGAACGGTTTAACCTAGAAGAACGAAATTTGGTGAGCCAAGTGGGATTGGGGTACTGATCATTATCTGAAAGTGTCATCAAGATTGGGTGAAAAAATGTGTGCTGAGATTTCAGGAAATTTGTTGTTTTTTGGAAGCTTGGCAACCCCTTTAAATGAAAGTGATTTGCACCAGTCTCCGCTTAGGGCTACATCAATAGGAAAAAAACCACAGAGATAGAACATGGAGCTACTTTATTGTGTCAAGTTTCAAAAAGCTAGCACAAACCGTGTTTTATTTAGAGTTCCAACTACATGTATCCATATAGGAGAAAACACAGTGAAAACTAAAAATTAAAACTGTTACTGCCAACGAACGGTTTAACCTAGAAGAACGAAATTTGGTGAGCCAAGTGGGATTGGGGTACTGATCATTACCTGAAAGTGTCATCAAGATTGGGTGATAAAATGTGTGCTGAGATTTCAGGAAACTCGTAGTTTTTTGGAAGATTGGCAACCCCTTTCCATGAAAGTGATTTGCGCCAGTCTCTGCTTAGGGCTACATCAATAGGAAACAAACCATAGAGATAGAACTTGGAGCTACTTTATTGTGTCAAGTTTCAAAGAGCTAGCACAAATCGTGTTTGATTTAGACTTCCAACTACATGTATCCATATAGGAGAAAACAGAGTGAAACCTAAAAATTAAAACTGTTACTGCCAACGAACGGTTTAACCTAGAAGAACGAAATTTGGTGAGCCAAGTGGGATTGGGGTGCTGATCATTACGTGAAAGTGTCATCAAGATTGGGTGAAAAAATGTGTGCTGAGATTTCAGGAAATTCTTAGTTTTTTGGAAGCTTGGCAACCCCTTTAAATGAAAGTGATTTGCACCAGTCTCTGCTTAGGGCTACATCAATAGGAAACAAACCACAGAGATAGAACATGGAGCTACTTTATTGTGTCAAGTTTCAAAGAGCTAGCACAAACCGTGTTTGATTTAGACTTCCAACTACATGTATCCATATAGGAGAAAACAGAGTGAAACCTAAAAATTAAAACTGTTACTGCCAACGAACGGTTTAACCTAGAAGAGAGAAATTTGGTGAGCCAAGTGGGATTGGGGTACTGATCATTACCTGAAAGTGTCATCAAGATTGGGTGAAAAAATGTGTGCTCACATTTCAGGAAATTCGTAGTTTTTTGGAAGCTTGGCAACCCCTTTAAATGAAAGTGATTTGCACCAGTCTCTGCTTAGGGCTACATCAATAGGAAACAAACCATAGAGATAGAACATGGAGCTACTTTATTGTGTCAAGTTTCAAAGAGCTAGCACAAACCGTGTTTGATTTAGAGTTCCAACTACATGTATCCATATAGGAGAAAACAGAGTGAAACCTAAAAATTAAAACTGTTACTGCCAACGAACGGTTTAACCTAGAAGAACGAAATTTGGTGAGCCAAGTGGGATTGTGGTACTGATCATTACCTGGAAGTGTCATCAAGATTGGGTGAAAAAATGTGTGCTGAGATTTCAGGAAACTCGTAGTTTTTTGGAGGCTGGGCAACCCCTGTAAATGAAACTGATTTGTGCCAGTCTCTGCTTAAGGCTACATCAATAGGAAACAAACCATAGAGATAGAACTTGGAGCTACTTTATTGTATCAAGTTTCAAAAAGCTAGCACAAACCGTGTTTGATTTAGACTTCCAACTACATGTATTCATATAGGAGAAAACAGAGTGAAACCTAAAAATTAAAACTGTTACTGCCAACGAACGGTTTAACCTAGAAGAACGAAATTTGGTGAGCCAAGTGGGATTGGGGTACTGATCATTACCTGAAAGTGTCATCAAGATTGGGTGAAAAAATGTGTGCTGAGATTTCAGGAAACTCGTAGTTTTTTGGAAGCTTGGCAACCCCTTTCCATGAAAGTGATTTGCGCCAGTCTCTGCTTAGGGCTACATCAATAGGAAACAAACTATAGAGATAGAACTTGGAGCTACTTTATTGTGTCAAGTTTCAAAGAGCTAGCACAAACCGTGTTTGATTTAGACTTCCAACTACATGTATCCATATAGGAGAAAACAGAGTGAAACCTAAAAATTAAAACTGTTACTGCCAACGAACGGTTTAACCTAGAAGAACGAAATTTGGTGAGCCAAGTGGGATTGGGGTGCTGATCATTACGTGAAAGTGTCATCAAGATTGGGTGAAAAAATGTGTGCTGAGATTTCAGGAAATTCGTAGTTTTTTGGAAGCTTGGCAACCCCTTTAAATGAAAGTGATTTGCACCAGTCTCCGCTTAGGGCTACATCAATAGGAAAAAAACCACAGAGATAGAACATGGAGCTACTTTATTGTGTCAAGTTTCAAAAAGCTAGCACAAACCGTGTTTTATTTAGAGTTCCAACTACATGTATCCATATAGGAGAAAACACAGTAAAAACTAAAAATTAAAACTGTTACTGCCAACGAACGGTTTAACCTAGAAGAACGAAATTTGGTGAGCCAAGTGGGATTGGGGTACTGATCATTACCTGAAAGTGTCATCAAGATTGGGTGAAAAAATGTGTGCTGAGATTTCAGGAAACTCGTAGTTTTTTGGAAGATTGGCAACCCCTTTCCATGAAAGTGATTTGCGCCAGTCTCTGCTTAGGGCTACATCAATAGGAAACAAGCAATAGAGATAGAACTTGGAGCTACTTTATTGTGTCAAGTTTCAAAGAGCTAGCAAAAACCGTGTTTGATTTAGACTTCCAACTACATGTATCCATATAGGAGATAACAGAGTGAAACCTAAAAATTAAAACTGTTACTGCCAACGAACGGTTTAACCTAGAAGAACGAAATTTGGTGAGCCAAGTGGGATTGGGGTACTGATCATTACCTGAAAGTGTCATCAAGATTGGGTGAAAAAATGTGTGCTCAGATTTCAGGAAACTCGTAGTTTTTTGTTAGCTTGGCAACCCCTTTCAATGAAAGTGATTTGCACCAGTCTCTGCTTAGGGCTACATCAATAGGAGACAAACCATAGAGATAGAACATGGAGCTACTTTATTGTGTCAAGTTTCAAAGAGCTAGCAGAAATCGTGTTTGATTTAGACTTCCAACTACATGTATCCATATAGGAGAAAACAGAGTGAAACCTAAAAATTAAAACTGTTACTGCCAACGAACGGTTTAACCTAGAAGAACGAAATTTGGTGAGCCAAGTGGGATTGGGGTACTGATCATTACCTGAAAGTGTCATCAAGATTGGGTGAAAAAATGTGTGCTGAGATTTCAGGAAACTCGTAGTTTTTTGGAAGATTGGCAACCCCTTTCCATGAACGTGATTTGCGCCAGTCTCTGCTTAGGGCTACATCAATAGGAAACAAACCACAGAGATAGAACTTGGAGCTACTTTATTGTGTCAAGTTTCAAAGAGCTAGCACAAACCGTGTTTGATTTAGAGTTCCAACTACATGTATCCATATAGGAGAAAACAGAGTGAAACCTAAAAATTAAAACTGTTACTGCCAACGAACGGTTTAACCTAGAAGAACGAAATTTGGTGAGCCAAGTGGGATTGTGGTACTGATCATTACCTGAAAGTGTCATCAAGATTGGGTGAAAAAATGTGTGCTGAGATTTCAGGAAACTCGTAGTATTTTGGAGGCTGGGCAACCCCTGTAAATGAAACTGATTTGTGCCAGTCTCTGCTTAGGGCTGCATCAATAGGAAACAAACCATAGAGATAGAACTTGGAGCTACTTTATTGTATCAAGTTTCAAAGAGCTAGCACAAACCGTGTTTGGTTTAGACTTCCAACTACATGTATCCATATAGGAGAAAACAGAGTGAAACCTAAAAATTAAAACTGTTACTGCCAACGAACGGTTTAACCTAGAAGAACGAAATTTGGTGAGCCAAGTGGGATTGGGGTACTGATCATTACCTGAAAGTGTCATCAAGATTGGGTGAAAAAAATGTGTGCTGAGATTTCAGGAAACTCGTAGTTTTTTGGCAGCTTGGCAACCCCTTTAAATGAAAGTGATTTGCGCCAGTCTCTGCTTAGGGCTACATCAATAGGAAACAAACCATAGAGATAGAACTTGGAGCTACTTTATTGTGTCAAGTTTCAAAGAGCTAGCACAAACCGTGTTTGATTTAGAGTTCCAACTACATGTATCCATATAGGAGAAAACAGAGTGAAACCTAAAAATTAAAACTGTTACTGCCAACGAACGGTTTAACCTAGAAGAGAGAAATTTGGTGGGCCAAGTGGGAATGGGGTACTGATCATTACCTGAAAGTGTCATCAAGATTGGGTGAAAAAATGTGTGCTGAGATTTCAGGAAACTCGTAGTTTTTTGGAAGATTGGCAACCCCTTTCCATGAAAGTGATTTGCGCCAGTCTCTGCTTAGGGCTACATCAATAGGAAACAAACCATAGAGATAGAACTTGGAGCTGCTTTATTGTGTCAAGTTTCAAAGAGATAGCACAAACCGTGTATGATTTAGACTTCCAACTACATGTATCCATATAGGAGAAAACAGAGTGAAACCTAAAAATTAAAACTGTTACTGCCAACGAACGGTTTAACCTAGAAGAACGAAATTTGGTGAGCCAAGTGGGATTGGGGTACTGATCATTACCTGAAAGTGTCATCAAGATTGGGTGATAAAATGTGTGCTGAGATTTCAGGAAACTCGTAGTTTTTTGGAAGATTGGCAACCCCTTTCCATGAAAGTGATTTGCGCCAGTCTCTGCTTAGGGCTACATCAATAGGAAATAAACCATAGAGATAGAACTTGGAGCTACTTTATTGTGTCAAGTTTCAAAGAGCTAGCACAAACCGTGTTTGGTTTAGACTTCCAACTACATGTATCCATATAGGAGAAAACAGAGTGAAACCTAAAAATTAAAACTGTTACTGCCAACGAACGGTTTAACCTAGAAGAACGAAATTTGGTGAGCCAAGTGGGATTGGGGTACTGATCATTACCTGAAAGTGTCATCAAGATTGGGTGAAAAAATGTGTGCTGAGATTTCAGGAAACTCGTAGTTTTTTGGCAGCTTGGCAACCCCTTTAAATGAAAGTGATTTGCGCCAGTCTCTGCTTAGGGCTACATCAATAGGAAACAAACCATAGAGATAGAACTTGGAGCTACTTTATTGTGTCAAGTTTCAAAGAGCTAGCACAAACCGTGTTTGATTTAGAGTTCCAACTACATGTATCCATATAGGAGAAAACAGAGTGAAACCTAAAAATTAAAACTGTTACTGCCAACGAACGGTTGAACCTAGAAGAACGAAATTTGGTGAACCAAGTGGGAATGGGGTACTGATCATTACCTGAAAGTGTCATCAAGATTGGGTGAAAAAATGTGTGCTGAGATTTCAGGAAACTCGTAGTTTTTTGGAAGATTGGCAACCCCTTTCCATGAAAGTGATTTGCGCCAGTCTCTGCTTAGGGCTACATCAATAGGAAATAAACCATAGAGATAGAACTGGGAGCTACTTTATTGTGTCAAGTTTCAAAGAGCTAGCACAAACCGTGTTTGATTTAGAGTTCCAACTACATGTATCCATATAGGAGAAAACAGAGTGAAACCTAAAAATTAAAACTGTTACTGCCAACGAACGGTTTAACCTAGAAGAACGAAATTTGGTGAGCCAAGTGGGATTTTGGTACTGATCATTACCTGAAAGTGTCATCAAGATTGGGTGATAAAATGTGTGCTGAGATTTCAGGAAACTCGTAGTTTTTTGGAAGATTGGCAACCCCTTTCCATGAAAGTTATTTGCGCCAGTCTCTGCTTAGGGCTACATCAATAGGAAACAAACCATAGAGATAGAACTTGGAGCTACTTTATTGTGTCAAGTTTCAAAGAGCTAGCACAAACCGTGTATGATTTAGACTTCCAACTACATGTATCCATATAGGAGAAAACAGAGTGAAACCTAAAAATTAAAACTGTTACTGCCAACGAACGGTTTAACCTAGAAGAACGAAATTTGGTGAGCCAAGTGGGATTGTGGTACTGATCATTACCTGAAAGTGTCATCAAGATTGGGTGAAAAAATGTGTGCTGAGATTTCAGGAAACTCGTAGTATTTTGGAGGCTGGGCAACCCCTGTAAATGAAACTGATTTGTGCCAGTCTCTGCTTAGGGCTACATCAATAGGAAACAAACCATAGAGATAGAACTTGGAGCTACTTTATTGTGTCAAGTTTCAAAGAACTAGCACTAACCGTGTTTGATTTAGAGTTCCAACTACATGTATCCATATAGGAGAAAACAGAGTGAAACCTAAAAATTAAAACTGTTACTGCCAACGAACGGTTGAACCTAGAAGAATGAAATTTGGTGAACCAAGTGGGAATGGGGTACTGATCATTACCTGAAAGTGTCATCAAGATTGGGTGAAAAAATGTGTGCTGAGATTTCAGGAAACTCGTAGTTTTTTGGAAGATTGGCAACCCCTTTCCATGAAAGTGATTTGCGCCAGTCTCTGCTTAGGGCTACATCAATAGGAAATAAACCATAGAGATAGAACTGGGAGCTACTTTATTGTGTCAAGTTTCAAAGAGCTAGCACAAACCGTGTTTGATTTAGAGTTCCAACTACATGTATCCATATAGGAGAAAACAGAGTGAAACCTAAAAATTAAAACTGTTACTGCCAACGAACGGTTTAACCTAGAAGAACGAAATTTGGTGAGCCAAGTGGGATTGGGGTACTGATCATTACCTGAAAGTGTCATCAAGATTGGGTGAAAAAATGTGTGCTGAGATTTCAGGAAACTCGTAGTTTTTTGGAAGATTGGCAACCCCTTTCCATGAAAGTTATTTGCGCCAGTCTCTGCTTAGGGCTACATCAATAGGAAACAAACCATAGAGATAGAACTTGGAGCTACTTTATTGTGTCAAGTTTCAAAGAGCTAGCACAAACCGTGTATGATTTAGACTTCCAACTACATGTATCCATATAGGAGAAAACAGAGTGAAACCTAAAAATTAAAACTGTTACTGCCAACGAACGGTTTAACCTAGAAGAACGAAATTTGGTGAGCCAAGTGGGATTGGGGTACTGATCATTACCTGAAAGTGTCATCAAGATTGGGTGAAAAAATGTGTGCTGAGATTTCAGGAAACTCGTAGTTTTTTGGAAGCTTGGCAACCCCTTTCCATGAAAGTGATTTGCGCCAGTCTCTGCTTAGGGCTACATCAATAGGAAACAAACTATAGAGATAGAACTTGGAGCTACTTTATTGTGTCAAGTTTCAAAGAGCTAGCACAAACCGTGTTTGATTTAGACTTCCAACTACATGTATCCATATAGGAGATAACAGAGTGAAACCTAAAAATTAAAACTGTTACTGCCAACGAACGGTTTAACCTAGAAGAACGAAATTTGGTGAGCCAAGTGGGATTGGGGTACTGATCATTACCTGAAAGTGTCATCAAGATTGGGTGAAAAAATGTGTGCTGAGATTTCAGGAAATTTGTTGTTTTTTGGAAGCTTGGCAACCCCTTTAAATGAAAGTGATTTGCACCAGTCTCCGCTTAGGGCTACATCAATAGGAAAAAAACCACAGAGATAGAACATGGAGCTACTTTATTGTGTCAAGTTTCAAAAAGCTAGCACAAACCGTGTTTTATTTAGAGTTCCAACTACATGTATCCATATAGGAGAAAACACAGTGAAAACTAAAAATTAAAACTGTTACTGCCAACGAACGGTTTAACCTAGAAGAACGAAATTTGGTGAGCCAAGTGGGATTGGGGTACTGATCATTACCTGAAAGTGTCATCAAGATTGGGTGATAAAATGTGTGCTGAGATTTCAGGAAACTCGTAGTTTTTTGGAAGATTGGCAACCCCTTTCCATGAAAGTGATTTGCGCCAGTCTCTGCTTAGGGCTACATCAATAGGAAATAAACCATAGAGATAGAACTTGGAGCTACTTTATTGTGTCAAGTTTCAAAGAGCTAGCACAAATCGTGTTTGATTTAGACTTCCAACTACATGTATCCATATAGGAGAAAACAGAGTGAAACCTAAAAATTAAAACTGTTACTGCCAACGAACGGTTTAACCTAGAAGAACGAAATTTGGTGAGCCAAGTGGGATTGGGGTGCTGATCATTACGTGAAAGTGTCATCAAGATTGGGTGAAAAAATGTGTGCTGAGATTTCAGGAAATTCTTAGTTTTTTGGAAGCTTGGCAACCCCTTTAAATGAAAGTGATTTGCACCAGTCTCTGCTTAGGGCTACATCAATAGGAAACAAACCACAGAGATAGAACATGGAGCTACTTTATTGTGTCAAGTTTCAAAGAGCTAGCACAAACCGTGTTTGATTTAGACTTCCAACTACATGTATCCATATAGGAGAAAACAGAGTGAAACCTAAAAATTAAAACTGTTACTGCCAACGAACGGTTTAACCTAGAAGAGAGAAATTTGGTGAGCCAAGTGGGATTGGGGTACTGATCATTACCTGAAAGTGTCATCAAGATTGGGTGAAAAAATGTGTGCTCACATTTCAGGAAATTCGTAGTTTTTTGGAAGCTTGGCAACCCCTTTAAATGAAAGTGATTTGCACCAGTCTCTGCTTAGGGCTACATCAATAGGAAACAAACCATAGAGATAGAACATGGAGCTACTTTATTGTGTCAAGTTTCAAAGAGCTAGCACAAACCGTGTTTGATTTAGAGTTCCAACTACATGTATCCATATAGGAGAAAACAGAGTGAAACCTAAAAATTTAAACTGTTACTGCCAACGAACGGTTTAACCTAGAAGAACGAAATTTGGTGAGCCAAGTGGGATTGTGGTACTGATCATTACCTGGAAGTGTCATCAAGATTGGGTGAAAAAATGTGTGCTGAGATTTCAGGAAACTCGTAGTTTTTTGGAGGCTGGGCAACCCCTGTAAATGAAACTGATTTGTGCCAGTCTCTGCTTAAGGCTACATCAATAGGAAACAAACCATAGAGATAGAACTTGGAGCTACTTTATTGTATCAAGTTTCAAAAAGCTAGCACAAACCGTGTTTGATTTAGACTTCCAACTACATGTATTCATATAGGAGAAAACAGAGTGAAACCTAAAAATTAAAACTGTTACTGCCAACGAACGGTTTAACCTAGAAGAACGAAATTTGGTGAGCCAAGTGGGATTGGGGTACTGATCATTACCTGAAAGTGTCATCAAGATTGGGTGAAAAAATGTGTGCTGAGATTTCAGGAAACTCGTAGTTTTTTGGAAGCTTGGCAACCCCTTTCCATGAAAGTGATTTGCGCCAGTCTCTGCTTAGGGCTACATCAATAGGAAACAAACTATAGAGATAGAACTTGGAGCTACTTTATTGTGTCAAGTTTCAAAGAGCTAGCACAAACCGTGTTTGATTTAGACTTCCAACTACATGTATCCATATAGGAGAAAACAGAGTGAAACCTAAAAATTAAAACTGTTACTGCCAACGAACGGTTTAACCTAGAAGAACGAAATTTGGTGAGCCAAGTGGGATTGGGGTGCTGATCATTACGTGAAAGTGTCATCAAGATTGGGTGAAAAAATGTGTGCTGAGATTTCAGGAAATTCGTAGTTTTTTGGAAGCTTGGCAACCCCTTTAAATGAAAGTGATTTGCACCAGTCTCCGCTTAGGGCTACATCAATAGGAAAAAAACCACAGAGATAGAACATGGAGCTACTTTATTGTGTCAAGTTTCAAAAAGCTAGCACAAACCGTGTTTTATTTAGAGTTCCAACTACATGTATCCATATAGGAGAAAACACAGTAAAAACTAAAAATTAAAACTGTTACTGCCAACGAACGGTTTAACCTAGAAGAGAGAAATTTGGTGAGCCCAGTGGGATTGGGATACTGATCATTACCTGAAAGTGTCATCAAGATTGGGTGAAAAAATGTGTGCTGAGATTTCAGGAAACTCGTAGTTTTTTGGAAGATTGGCAACCCCTTTCCATGAAAGTGATTTGCGCCAGTCTCTGCTTAGGGCTACATCAATAGGAAACAAACCATAGAGATAGAACTTGGAGCTACATTATTGTGTCAAGTTTCAAAGAGCTAGCACAAACCGTGTTTGATTTAGACTTCCAAATACATGTATCCATATAGGAGAAAACAGAGTGAAACCTAAAAATTAAAACTGTTACTGCCAACGAACGGTTTAACCTAGAAGAACGAAATTTGGTGAGCCAAGTGGGATTGGGGTACTGATCATTACCTGAAAGTGTCATCAAGATTGGGTGAAAAAATGTGTGCTGAGATTTCAGGAAACTCGTAGTTTTTTGGAAGATTGGCAACCCCTTTCCATGAAAGTGATTTGCGCCAGTCTCTGCTTAGGGCTACATCAATAGGAAACAAGCAATAGAGATAGAACTTGGAGCTACTTTATTGTGTCAAGTTTCAAAGAGCTAGCAAAAACCGTGTTTGATTTAGACTTCCAACTACATGTATCCATATAGGAGATAACAGAGTGAAACCTAAAAATTAAAACTGTTACTGCCAACGAACGGTTTAACCTAGAAGAACGAAATTTGGTGAGCCAAGTGGGATTGGGGTACTGATCATTACCTGAAAGTGTCATCAAGATTGGGTGAAAAAATGTGTGCTCAGATTTCAGGAAACTCGTAGTTTTTTGTTAGCTTGGCAACCCCTTTCAATGAAAGTGATTTGCACCAGTCTCTGCTTAGGGCTACATCAATAGGAGACAAACCATAGAGATAGAACATGGAGCTACTTTATTGTGTCAAGTTTCAAAGAGCTAGCAGAAATCGTGTTTGATTTAGACTTCCAACTACATGTATCCATATAGGAGAAAACAGAGTGAAACCTAAAAATTAAAACTGTTACTGCCAACGAACGGTTTAACCTAGAAGAACGAAATTTGGTGAGCCAAGTGGGATTGGGGTACTGATCATTACCTGAAAGTGTCATCAAGATTGGGTGAAAAAATGTGTGCTGAGATTTCAGGAAACTCGTAGTTTTTTGGAAGATTGGCAACCCCTTTCCATGAACGTGATTTGCGCCAGTCTCTGCTTAGGGCTACATCAATAGGAAACAAACCACAGAGATAGAACTTGGAGCTACTTTATTGTGTCAAGTTTCAAAGAGCTAGCACAAACCGTGTTTGATTTAGAGTTCCAACTACATGTATCCATATAGGAGAAAACAGAGTGAAACCTAAAAATTAAAACTGTTACTGCCAACGAACGGTTTAACCTAGAAGAACGAAATTTGGTGAGCCAAGTGGGATTGTGGTACTGATCATTACCTGAAAGTGTCATCAAGATTGGGTGAAAAAATGTGTGCTGAGATTTCAGGAAACTCGTAGTATTTTGGAGGCTGGGCAACCCCTGTAAATGAAACTGATTTGTGCCAGTCTCTGCTTAGGGCTGCATCAATAGGAAACAAACCATAGAGATAGAACTTGGAGCTACTTTATTGTATCAAGTTTCAAAGAGCTAGCACAAACCGTGTTTGGTTTAGACTTCCAACTACATGTATCCATATAGGAGAAAACAGAGTGAAACCTAAAAATTAAAACTGTTACTGCCAACGAACGGTTTAACCTAGAAGAACGAAATTTGGTGAGCCAAGTGGGATTGGGGTACTGATCATTACCTGAAAGTGTCATCAAGATTGGGTGAAAAAAATGTGTGCTGAGATTTCAGGAAACTCGTAGTTTTTTGGCAGCTTGGCAACCCCTTTAAATGAAAGTGATTTGCGCCAGTCTCTGCTTAGGGCTACATCAATAGGAAACAAACCATAGAGATAGAACTTGGAGCTACTTTATTGTGTCAAGTTTCAAAGAGCTAGCACAAACCGTGTTTGATTTAGAGTTCCAACTACATGTATCCATATAGGAGAAAACAGAGTGAAACCTAAAAATTAAAACTGTTACTGCCAACGAACGGTTTAACCTAGAAGAGAGAAATTTGGTGAGCCAAGTGGGAATGGGGTACTGATCATTACCTGAAAGTGTCATCAAGATTGGGTGAAAAAATGTGTGCTGAGATTTCAGGAAACTCGTAGTTTTTTGGAAGATTGGCAACCCCTTTCCATGAAAGTGATTTGCGCCAGTCTCTGCTTAGGGCTACATCAATAGGAAACAAACCATAGAGATAGAACTTGGAGCTGCTTTATTGTGTCAAGTTTCAAAGAGATAGCACAAACCGTGTATGATTTAGACTTCCAACTACATGTATCCATATAGGAGAAAACAGAGTGAAACCTAAAAATTAAAACTGTTACTGCCAACGAACGGTTTAACCTAGAAGAACGAAATTTGGTGAGCCAAGTGGGATTGGGGTACTGATCATTACCTGAAAGTGTCATCAAGATTGGGTGATAAAATGTGTGCTGAGATTTCAGGAAACTCGTAGTTTTTTGGAAGATTGGCAACCCCTTTCCATGAAAGTGATTTGCGCCAGTCTCTGCTTAGGGCTACATCAATAGGAAATAAACCATAGAGATAGAACTTGGAGCTACTTTATTGTGTCAAGTTTCAAAGAGCTAGCACAAACCGTGTTTGGTTTAGACTTCCAACTACATGTATCCATATAGGAGAAAACAGAGTGAAACCTAAAAATTAAAACTGTTACTGCCAACGAACGGTTTAACCTAGAAGAACGAAATTTGGTGAGCCAAGTGGGATTGGGGTACTGATCATTACCTGAAAGTGTCATCAAGATTGGGTGAAAAAATGTGTGCTGAGATTTCAGGAAACTCGTAGTTTTTTGGCAGCTTGGCAACCCCTTTAAATGAAAGTGATTTGCGCCAGTCTCTGCTTAGGGCTACATCAATAGGAAACAAACCATAGAGATAGAACTTGGAGCTACTTTATTGTGTCAAGTTTCAAAGAGCTAGCACAAACCGTGTTTGATTTAGAGTTCCAACTACATGTATCCATATAGGAGAAAACAGAGTGAAACCTAAAAATTAAAACTGTTACTGCCAACGAACGGTTGAACCTAGAAGAACGAAATTTGGTGAACCAAGTGGGAATGGGGTACTGATCATTACCTGAAAGTGTCATCAAGATTGGGTGAAAAAATGTGTGCTGAGATTTCAGGAAACTCGTAGTTTTTTGGAAGATTGGCAACCCCTTTCCATGAAAGTGATTTGCGCCAGTCTCTGCTTAGGGCTACATCAATAGGAAATAAACCATAGAGATAGAACTGGGAGCTACTTTATTGTGTCAAGTTTCAAAGAGCTAGCACAAACCGTGTTTGATTTAGAGTTCCAACTACATGTATCCATATAGGAGAAAACAGAGTGAAACCTAAAAATTAAAACTGTTACTGCCAACGAACGGTTTAACCTAGAAGAACGAAATTTGGTGAGCCAAGTGGGATTGGGGTACTGATCATTACCTGAAAGTGTCATCAAGATTGGGTGAAAAAATGTGTGCTGAGATTTCAGGAAACTCGTAGTTTTTTGGCAGCTTGGCAACCCCTTTAAATGAAAGTGATTTGCGCCAGTCTCTGCTTAGGGCTACATCAATAGGAAACAAACCATAGAGATAGAACTTGGAGCTACTTTATTGTGTCAAGTTTCAAAGAGCTAGCACAAACCGTGTTTGATTTAGAGTTCCAACTACATGTATCCATATAGGAGAAAACAGAGTGAAACCTAAAAATTAAAACTGTTACTGCCAACGAACGGTTGAACCTAGAAGAACGAAATTTGGTGAACCAAGTGGGAATGGGGTACTGATCATTACCTGAAAGTGTCATCAAGATTGGGTGAAAAAATGTGTGCTGAGATTTCAGGAAACTCGTAGTTTTTTGGAAGATTGGCAACCCCTTTCCATGAAAGTGATTTGCGCCAGTCTCTGCTTAGGGCTACATCAATAGGAAATAAACCATAGAGATAGAACTGGGAGCTACTTTATTGTGTCAAGTTTCAAAGAGCTAGCACAAACCGTGTTTGATTTAGAGTTCCAACTACATGTATCCATATAGGAGAAAACAGAGTGAAACCTAAAAATTAAAACTGTTACTGCCAACGAACGGTTTAACCTAGAAGAACGAAATTTGGTGAGCCAAGTGGGATTGGGGTACTGATCATTACCTGAAAGTGTCATCAAGATTGGGTGATAAAATGTGTGCTGAGATTTCAGGAAACTCGTAGTTTTTTGGAAGATTGGCAACCCCTTTCCATGAAAGTTATTTGCGCCAGTCTCTGCTTAGGGCTACATCAATAGGAAACAAACCATAGAGATAGAACTTGGAGCTACTTTATTGTGTCAAGTTTCAAAGAGCTAGCACAAACCGTGTATGATTTAGACTTCCAACTACATGTATCCATATAGGAGAAAACAGAGTGAAACCTAAAAATTAAAACTGTTACTGCCAACGAACGGTTTAACCTAGAAGAACGAAATTTGGTGAGCCAAGTGGGATTGTGGTACTGATCATTACCTGAAAGTGTCATCAAGATTGGGTGAAAAAATGTGTGCTGAGATTTCAGGAAACTCGTAGTATTTTGGAGGCTGGGCAACCCCTGTAAATGAAACTGATTTGTGCCAGTCTCTGCTTAGGGCTACATCAATAGGAAACAAACCATAGAGATAGAACTTGGAGCTACTTTATTGTGTCAAGTTTCAAAGAACTAGCACTAACCGTGTTTGATTTAGAGTTCCAACTACATGTATCCATATAGGAGAAAACAGAGTGAAACCTAAAAATTAAAACTGTTACTGCCAACGAACGGTTGAACCTAGAAGAATGAAATTTGGTGAACCAAGTGGGAATGGGGTACTGATCATTACCTGAAAGTGTCATCAAGATTGGGTGAAAAAATGTGTGCTGAGATTTCAGGAAACTCGTAGTTTTTTGGAAGATTGGCAACCCCTTTCCATGAAAGTGATTTGCGCCAGTCTCTGCTTAGGGCTACATCAATAGGAAATAAACCATAGAGATAGAACTGGGAGCTACTTTATTGTGTCAAGTTTCAAAGAGCTAGCACAAACCGTGTTTGATTTAGAGTTCCAACTACATGTATCCATATAGGAGAAAACAGAGTGAAACCTAAAAATTAAAACTGTTACTGCCAACGAACGGTTTAACCTAGAAGAACGAAATTTGGTGAGCCAAGTGGGATTGGGGTACTGATCATTACCTGAAAGTGTCATCAAGATTGGGTGAAAAAATGTGTGCTGAGATTTCAGGAAACTCGTAGTTTTTTGGAAGATTGGCAACCCCTTTCCATGAAAGTTATTTGCGCCAGTCTCTGCTTAGGGCTACATCAATAGGAAACAAACCATAGAGATAGAACTTGGAGCTACTTTATTGTGTCAAGTTTCAAAGAGCTAGCACAAACCGTGTATGATTTAGACTTCCAACTACATGTATCCATATAGGAGAAAACAGAGTGAAACCTAAAAATTAAAACTGTTACTGCCAACGAACGGTTTAACCTAGAAGAACGAAATTTGGTGAGCCATGTGGGATTGGGGTACTGATCATTACCTGAAAGTGTCATCAAGATTGGGTGATAAAATTTGTGCTGAGATTTCAGGAAACTCGTAGTTTTTTGGAAGATTGGCAACCCCTTTCCATGAAAGTGATTTGCGCCAGTCTCTGCTTAGGGCTACATCAATAGGAAATAAACCATAGAGATAGAACTTGGAGCTACTTTATTGGGTCAAGTTTCAAAGAGTTAGCACAAATCGTGTTTGATTTAGACTTCCAACTACATGTATCCATATAGGAGAAAACAGAGTGAAACCTAAAAATTAAAACTGTTACTGCCAACGAACGGTTTAACCTAGAAGAACGAAATTTGGTGAGCCAAGTGGGATTGGGGTACTGATCATTACCTGAAAGTGTCATCAAGATTGGGTGAAAAAATGTGTGCTGAGATTTCAGGAAACTCGTAGTTTTTTGGAAGATTGGCAACCCCTTTCCATGAAAGTTATTTGCGCCAGTCTCTGCTTAGGGCTACATCAATAGGAAACAAACCATAGAGATAGAACTTGGAGCTACTTTATTGTGTCAAGTTTCAAAGAGCTAGCACAAACCGTGTATGATTTAGACTTCCAACTACATGTATCCATATAGGAGAAAACAGAGTGAAACCTAAAAATTAAAACTGTTACTGCCAACGAACGGTTTAACCTAGAAGAACGAAATTTGGTGAGCCAAGTGGGATTGTGGTACTGATCATTACCTGAAAGTGTCATCAAGATTGGGTGAAAAAATGTGTGCTGAGATTTCAGGAAACTCGTAGTATTTTGGAGGCTGGGCAACCCCTGTAAATGAAACAGATTTGTGCCAGTCTCTGCTTAGGGCTACATCAATAGGAAACAAACCATAGAGATAGAACTTGGAGCTACTTTATTGTGTCAAGTTTCAAAGAACTAGCACTAACCGTGTTTGATTTAGAGTTCCAACTACATGTATCCATATAGGAGAAAACAGAGTGAAACCTAAAAATTAAAACTGTTACTGCCAACGAACGGTTGAACCTAGAAGAATGAAATTTGGTGAACCAAGTGGGAATGGGGTACTGATCATTACCTGAAAGTGTCATCAAGATTGGGTGAAAAAATGTGTGCTGAGATTTCAGGAAACTCGTAGTTTTTTGGAAGATTGGCAACCCCTTTCCATGAAAGTGATTTGCGCCAGTCTCTGCTTAGGGCTACATCAATAGGAAATAAACCATAGAGATAGAACTGGGAGCTACTTTATTGTGTCAAGTTTCAAAGAGCTAGCACAAACCGTGTTTGATTTAGAGTTCCAACTACATGTATCCATATAGGAGAAAACAGAGTGAAACCTAAAAATTAAAACTGTTACTGCCAACGAACGGTTTAACCTAGAAGAACGAAATTTGGTGAGCCAAGTGGGATTGGGGTACTGATCATTACCTGAAAGTGTCATCAAGATTGGGTGAAAAAATGTGTGCTGAGATTTCAGGAAACTCGTAGTTTTTTGGAAGATTGGCAACCCCTTTCCATGAAAGTTATTTGCGCCAGTCTCTGCTTAGGGCTACATCAATAGGAAACAAACCATAGAGATAGAACTTGGAGCTACTTTATTGTGTCAAGTTTCAAAGAGCTAGCACAAACCGTGTATGATTTAGACTTCCAACTACATGTATCCATATAGGAGAAAACAGAGTGAAACCTAAAAATTAAAACTGTTACTGCCAACGAACGGTTTAACCTAGAAGAACGAAATTTGGTGAGCCATGTGGGATTGGGGTACTGATCATTACCTGAAAGTGTCATCAAGATTGGGTGATAAAATTTGTGCTGAGATTTCAGGAAACTCGTAGTTTTTTGGAAGATTGGCAACCCCTTTCCATGAAAGTGATTTGCGCCAGTCTCTGCTTAGGGCTACATCAATAGGAAATAAACCATAGAGATAGAACTTGGAGCTACTTTATTGGGTCAAGTTTCAAAGAGTTAGCACAAATCGTGTTTGATTTAGACTTCCAACTACATGTATCCATATAGGAGAAAACAGAGTGAAACCTAAAAATTAAAACTGTTACTGCCAACGAACGGTTTAACCTAGAAGAACGAAATTTGGTGAGCCAAGTGGGATTGGGGTACTGATCATTACCTGAAAGTGTCATCAAGATTGGGTGAAAAAATGTGTGCTGAGATTTCAGGAAACTCGTAGTTTTTTGGAAGATTGGCAACCCCTTTCCATGAAAGTGATTTGCGCCAGTCTCTGCTTAGGGCTACATCAATAGGAAACAAACCACAGAGATAGAACTTGGAGCTACTTTATTGTGTCAAGTTTCAAAGAGCTAGCACAAACCGTGTTTGATTTAGAGTTCCAACTACATGTATCCATATAGGAGAAAACAGAGTGAAACCTAAAAATTAAAACTGTTACTGCCAACGAACGGTTTAACCTAGCAGAACGAAATTTGGTGAGCCAAATGGGATTGGGGTACTGATCATTACCTGAAAGTGTCATCAAGATTGGGTGAAAAAATGTGTGCTGAGATTTCAGGAAACTCGTAGTTTTTTGGAAGATTGGCAACCCCTTTCCATGAAAGTGATTTGCGCCAGTCTCTGCTTAGGGCTACATCAATAGGAAACAAACCATAGAGATAGAACTTGGAGCTACTTTATTGTGTCAAGTTTCAAAGAGCTAGCACAAACCGTGTATGATTTAGACTTCCAACTACATGTATCCATATAGGAGAAAACAGAGTGAAACCTAAAAATTAAAACTGTTACTGCCAACGAACGGTTTAACCTAGAAGAACGAAATTTGGTGAGCCATGTGGGATTGGGGTACTGATCATTACCTGAAAGTGTCATCAAGATTGGGTGATAAAATTTGTGCTGAGATTTCAGGAAACTCGTAGTTTTTTGGAAGATTGGCAACCCCTTTCCATGAAAGTGATTTGCGCCAGTCTCTGCTTAGGGCTACATCAATAGGAAATAAACCATAGAGATAGAACTTGGAGCTACTTTATTGGGTCAAGTTTCAAAGAGCTAGCACAAATCGTGTTTGATTTAGACTTCCAACTACATGTATCCATATAGGAGAAAACAGAGTGAAACCTAAAAATTAAAACTGTTACTGCCAACGAACGGTTTAACCTAGAAGAACGAAATTTGGTGAGCCAAGTGGGATTGGGGTACTGATCATTACCTGAAAGTGTCATCAAGATTGGGTGAAAAAATGTGTGCTGAGATTTCAGGAAACTCGTAGTTTTTTGGAAGATTGGCAACCCCTTTCCATGAAAGTGATTTGCGCCAGTCTCTGCTTAGGGCTACATCAATAGGAAACAAACCACAGAGATAGAACTTGGAGCTACTTTATTGTGTCAAGTTTCAAAGAGCTAGCACAAACCGTGTTTGATTTAGAGTTCCAACTACATGTATCCATATAGGAGAAAACAGAGTGAAACCTAAAAATTAAAACTGTTACTGCCAACGAACGGTTTAACCTAGAAGAACGAAATTTGGTGAGCCAAGTGGGATTGTGGTACTGATCATTACCTGAAAGTGTCATCAAGATTGGGTGAAAAAATGTGTGCTGAGATTTCAGGAAACTCGTAGTTTTTTGGAGGCTGGGCAACCCCTGTAAATGAAACTGATTTGTGCCAGTCTCTGCTTAGGGCTACATCAATAGGAAACAAACCATAGAGATAGAACTTGGAGCTACTTTATTGTATCAAGTTTCATAGAGCTAGCACAAACCGTGTTTGATTTAGACTTCCAACTACATGTATCCATATAGGAGAAAACAGAGTGAAACCTAAAAATTAAAACTGTTACTGCCAACGAACGGTTTAACCTAGCAGAACGAAATTTGGTGAGCCAAATGGGATTGGGGTACTGATCATTACCTGAAAGTGTCATCAAGATTGGGTGAAAAAATGTGTGCTGAGATTTCAGGAAACTCGTAGTTTTTTGGAAGCTTGGCAACCCCTTTCCATGAAAGTGATTTGCGCCAGTCTCTGCTTAGGGCTACATCAATAGGAAACAAACTATAGAGATAGAACTTGGAGCTACTTTATTGTGTCAAGTTTAAAAGAGCTAGCACAAACCGTGTTTGATTTAGACTTCCAACTACATGTATCCATATAGGAGATAACAGAGTGAAACCTAAAAATTAAAACTGTTACTGCCAACGAAAGGTTTAACCTAGAAGAACGAAATTTGGTGAGCCAAGTGGGATTGGGGTACTGATCATTACCTGAAAGTGTCATCAAGATTGGGTGAAAAAATGTGTGCTGAGATTTCAGGAAATTCTTAGTTTTTTGGAAGCTT
The DNA here is from genome assembly GCF_964194105.1 of Spermophilus citellus. NCBI lineage: Eukaryota > Metazoa > Chordata > Mammalia > Rodentia > Sciuridae > Spermophilus > Spermophilus citellus. Next base: position 41,246 of record NW_027673146.1, read on the forward strand.
GGCAACCCCTTTAAATGAAAGTGATTTGCACCAGTCTCTGCTTAGGGCTACATCAATAGGAAACAAACCACAGAGATAGAACATGGAGCTACTTTATTGTGTCAAGTTTCAAAGAGCTAGCACAAACCGTGATTTATTTAGACTTCCAACTACATGTATCCATATAGGAGAAAACACAGTGAAAACTAAAAATTAAAACTGTTACTGCCAACGAACAGTTTAACCTAGAAGAGAGAAATTTGGTGAGCCAAGTGGGATTGGGGTACTGATCATTACCTGAAAGTGTCATCAAGATTTGGTGAAAAAATGTGTGCTGAGATTTCAGGAAACTCGTAGTTTTTTGGAAGATTGGCAACCCCTTTCCATGAAAGTGATTTGCGCCAGTCTCTGCTTAGGGCTACATCAATAGGAAATAAACCATAGAGATAGAACTTGGAGCTACTTTATTGTGTCAAGTTTCAAAGAGCTAGCACAAATCGTCTTTGATTTAGACTTCCAACTACATGTATCCATATAGGAGAAAACAGAGTGAAACCTAAAAATTAAAACTGTTACTGCCAACGAACGGTTTAATCTAGAAGAGAGAAATTTGGTGAGCCAAGTGGGATTGGGGTACTGATCATTACCTGAAAGTGTCATCAAGATTGGGTGATAAAATGTGTGCTGAGATTTCAGGAAACTCGTAGTTTTTTGGAAGATTGGCAACCCCTTTCCATGAAAGTTATTTGCGCCAGTCTCTGCTTAGGGCTACATCAATAGGAAACAAACCATAGAGATAGAACTTGGAGCTACTTTATTGTGTCAAGTTTCAAAGAGCTAGCACAAACCGTGTATGATTTAGACTTCCAACTACATGTATCCATATAGGAGAAAACAGAGTGAAACCTAAAAATTAAAACTGTTACTGCCAACGAACGGTTTAACCTAGAAGAACGAAATTTGGTGAGCCAAGTGGGATTGTGGTACTGATCATTACCTGAAAGTGTCATCAAGATTGGGTGAAAAAATGTGTGCTGAGATTTCAGGAAACTCGTAGTATTTTGGAGGCTGGGCAACCCCTGTAAATGAAACTGATTTGTGCCAGTCTCTGCTTAGGGCTACATCAATAGGAAACAAACCATAGAGATAGAACTTGGAGCTACTTTATTGTGTCAAGTTTCAAAGAACTAGCACTAACCGTGTTTGATTTAGAGTTCCAACTACATGTATCCATATAGGAGAAAACAGAGTGAAACCTAAAAATTAAAACTGTTACTGCCAACGAACGGTTGAACCTAGAAGAATGAAATTTGGTGAACCAAGTGGGAATGGGGTACTGATCATTACCTGAAAGTGTCATCAAGATTGGGTGAAAAAATGTGTGCTGAGATTTCAGGAAACTCGTAGTTTTTTGGAAGATTGGCAACCCCTTTCCATGAAAGTGATTTGCGCCAGTCTCTGCTTAGGGCTACATCAATAGGAAATAAACCATAGAGATAGAACTGGGAGCTACTTTATTGTGTCAAGTTTCAAAGAGCTAGCACAAACCGTGTTTGATTTAGAGTTCCAACTACATGTATCCATATAGGAGAAAACAGAGTGAAACCTAAAAATTAAAACTGTTACTGCCAACGAACGGTTTAACCTAGAAGAACGAAATTTGGTGAGCCAAGTGGGATTGGGGTACTGATCATTACCTGAAAGTGTCATCAAGATTGGGTGAAAAAATGTGTGCTGAGATTTCAGGAAACTCGTAGTTTTTTGGAAGATTGGCAACCCCTTTCCATGAAAGTTATTTGCGCCAGTCTCTGCTTAGGGCTACATCAATAGGAAACAAACCATAGAGATAGAACTTGGAGCTACTTTATTGTGTCAAGTTTCAAAGAGCTAGCACAAACCGTGTATGATTTAGACTTCCAACTACATGTATCCATATAGGAGAAAACAGAGTGAAACCTAAAAATTAAAACTGTTACTGCCAACGAACGGTTTAACCTAGAAGAACGAAATTTGGTGAGCCATGTGGGATTGGGGTACTGATCATTACCTGAAAGTGTCATCAAGATTGGGTGATAAAATTTGTGCTGAGATTTCAGGAAACTCGTAGTTTTTTGGAAGATTGGCAACCCCTTTCCATGAAAGTGATTTGCGCCAGTCTCTGCTTAGGGCTACATCAATAGGAAATAAACCATAGAGATAGAACTTGGAGCTACTTTATTGGGTCAAGTTTCAAAGAGTTAGCACAAATCGTGTTTGATTTAGACTTCCAACTACATGTATCCATATAGGAGAAAACAGAGTGAAACCTAAAAATTAAAACTGTTACTGCCAACGAACGGTTTAACCTAGAAGAACGAAATTTGGTGAGCCAAGTGGGATTGGGGTACTGATCATTACCTGAAAGTGTCATCAAGATTGGGTGAAAAAATGTGTGCTGAGATTTCAGGAAACTCGTAGTTTTTTGGAAGATTGGCAACCCCTTTCCATGAAAGTTATTTGCGCCAGTCTCTGCTTAGGGCTACATCAATAGGAAACAAACCATAGAGATAGAACTTGGAGCTACTTTATTGTGTCAAGTTTCAAAGAGCTAGCACAAACCGTGTATGATTTAGACTTCCAACTACATGTATCCATATAGGAGAAAACAGAGTGAAACCTAAAAATTAAAACTGTTACTGCCAACGAACGGTTTAACCTAGAAGAACGAAATTTGGTGAGCCAAGTGGGATTGTGGTACTGATCATTACCTGAAAGTGTCATCAAGATTGGGTGAAAAAATGTGTGCTGAGATTTCAGGAAACTCGTAGTATTTTGGAGGCTGGGCAACCCCTGTAAATGAAACAGATTTGTGCCAGTCTCTGCTTAGGGCTACATCAATAGGAAACAAACCATAGAGATAGAACTTGGAGCTACTTTATTGTGTCAAGTTTCAAAGAACTAGCACTAACCGTGTTTGATTTAGAGTTCCAACTACATGTATCCATATAGGAGAAAACAGAGTGAAACCTAAAAATTAAAACTGTTACTGCCAACGAACGGTTGAACCTAGAAGAATGAAATTTGGTGAACCAAGTGGGAATGGGGTACTGATCATTACCTGAAAGTGTCATCAAGATTGGGTGAAAAAATGTGTGCTGAGATTTCAGGAAACTCGTAGTTTTTTGGAAGATTGGCAACCCCTTTCCATGAAAGTGATTTGCGCCAGTCTCTGCTTAGGGCTACATCAATAGGAAATAAACCATAGAGATAGAACTGGGAGCTACTTTATTGTGTCAAGTTTCAAAGAGCTAGCACAAACCGTGTTTGATTTAGAGTTCCAACTACATGTATCCATATAGGAGAAAACAGAGTGAAACCTAAAAATTAAAACTGTTACTGCCAACGAACGGTTTAACCTAGAAGAACGAAATTTGGTGAGCCAAGTGGGATTGGGGTACTGATCATTACCTGAAAGTGTCATCAAGATTGGGTGAAAAAATGTGTGCTGAGATTTCAGGAAACTCGTAGTTTTTTGGAAGATTGGCAACCCCTTTCCATGAAAGTTATTTGCGCCAGTCTCTGCTTAGGGCTACATCAATAGGAAACAAACCATAGAGATAGAACTTGGAGCTACTTTATTGTGTCAAGTTTCAAAGAGCTAGCACAAACCGTGTATGATTTAGACTTCCAACTACATGTATCCATATAGGAGAAAACAGAGTGAAACCTAAAAATTAAAACTGTTACTGCCAACGAACGGTTTAACCTAGAAGAACGAAATTTGGTGAGCCATGTGGGATTGGGGTACTGATCATTACCTGAAAGTGTCATCAAGATTGGGTGATAAAATTTGTGCTGAGATTTCAGGAAACTCGTAGTTTTTTGGAAGATTGGCAACCCCTTTCCATGAAAGTGATTTGCGCCAGTCTCTGCTTAGGGCTACATCAATAGGAAATAAACCATAGAGATAGAACTTGGAGCTACTTTATTGGGTCAAGTTTCAAAGAGTTAGCACAAATCGTGTTTGATTTAGACTTCCAACTACATGTATCCATATAGGAGAAAACAGAGTGAAACCTAAAAATTAAAACTGTTACTGCCAACGAACGGTTTAACCTAGAAGAACGAAATTTGGTGAGCCAAGTGGGATTGGGGTACTGATCATTACCTGAAAGTGTCATCAAGATTGGGTGAAAAAATGTGTGCTGAGATTTCAGGAAACTCGTAGTTTTTTGGAAGATTGGCAACCCCTTTCCATGAAAGTGATTTGCGCCAGTCTCTGCTTAGGGCTACATCAATAGGAAACAAACCACAGAGATAGAACTTGGAGCTACTTTATTGTGTCAAGTTTCAAAGAGCTAGCACAAACCGTGTTTGATTTAGAGTTCCAACTACATGTATCCATATAGGAGAAAACAGAGTGAAACCTAAAAATTAAAACTGTTACTGCCAACGAACGGTTTAACCTAGCAGAACGAAATTTGGTGAGCCAAATGGGATTGGGGTACTGATCATTACCTGAAAGTGTCATCAAGATTGGGTGAAAAAATGTGTGCTGAGATTTCAGGAAACTCGTAGTTTTTTGGAAGATTGGCAACCCCTTTCCATGAAAGTGATTTGCGCCAGTCTCTGCTTAGGGCTACATCAATAGGAAACAAACCATAGAGATAGAACTTGGAGCTACTTTATTGTGTCAAGTTTCAAAGAGCTAGCACAAACCGTGTATGATTTAGACTTCCAACTACATGTATCCATATAGGAGAAAACAGAGTGAAACCTAAAAATTAAAACTGTTACTGCCAACGAACGGTTTAACCTAGAAGAACGAAATTTGGTGAGCCATGTGGGATTGGGGTACTGATCATTACCTGAAAGTGTCATCAAGATTGGGTGATAAAATTTGTGCTGAGATTTCAGGAAACTCGTAGTTTTTTGGAAGATTGGCAACCCCTTTCCATGAAAGTGATTTGCGCCAGTCTCTGCTTAGGGCTACATCAATAGGAAATAAACCATAGAGATAGAACTTGGAGCTACTTTATTGGGTCAAGTTTCAAAGAGCTAGCACAAATCGTGTTTGATTTAGACTTCCAACTACATGTATCCATATAGGAGAAAACAGAGTGAAACCTAAAAATTAAAACTGTTACTGCCAACGAACGGTTTAACCTAGAAGAACGAAATTTGGTGAGCCAAGTGGGATTGGGGTACTGATCATTACCTGAAAGTGTCATCAAGATTGGGTGAAAAAATGTGTGCTGAGATTTCAGGAAACTCGTAGTTTTTTGGAAGATTGGCAACCCCTTTCCATGAAAGTGATTTGCGCCAGTCTCTGCTTAGGGCTACATCAATAGGAAACAAACCACAGAGATAGAACTTGGAGCTACTTTATTGTGTCAAGTTTCAAAGAGCTAGCACAAACCGTGTTTGATTTAGAGTTCCAACTACATGTATCCATATAGGAGAAAACAGAGTGAAACCTAAAAATTAAAACTGTTACTGCCAACGAACGGTTTAACCTAGAAGAACGAAATTTGGTGAGCCAAGTGGGATTGTGGTACTGATCATTACCTGAAAGTGTCATCAAGATTGGGTGAAAAAATGTGTGCTGAGATTTCAGGAAACTCGTAGTTTTTTGGAGGCTGGGCAACCCCTGTAAATGAAACTGATTTGTGCCAGTCTCTGCTTAGGGCTACATCAATAGGAAACAAACCATAGAGATAGAACTTGGAGCTACTTTATTGTATCAAGTTTCATAGAGCTAGCACAAACCGTGTTTGATTTAGACTTCCAACTACATGTATCCATATAGGAGAAAACAGAGTGAAACCTAAAAATTAAAACTGTTACTGCCAACGAACGGTTTAACCTAGCAGAACGAAATTTGGTGAGCCAAATGGGATTGGGGTACTGATCATTACCTGAAAGTGTCATCAAGATTGGGTGAAAAAATGTGTGCTGAGATTTCAGGAAACTCGTAGTTTTTTGGAAGCTTGGCAACCCCTTTCCATGAAAGTGATTTGCGCCAGTCTCTGCTTAGGGCTACATCAATAGGAAACAAACTATAGAGATAGAACTTGGAGCTACTTTATTGTGTCAAGTTTAAAAGAGCTAGCACAAACCGTGTTTGATTTAGACTTCCAACTACATGTATCCATATAGGAGATAACAGAGTGAAACCTAAAAATTAAAACTGTTACTGCCAACGAAAGGTTTAACCTAGAAGAACGAAATTTGGTGAGCCAAGTGGGATTGGGGTACTGATCATTACCTGAAAGTGTCATCAAGATTGGGTGAAAAAATGTGTGCTGAGATTTCAGGAAATTCTTAGTTTTTTGGAAGCTTGGCAACCCCTTTAAATGAAAGTGATTTGCACCAGTCTCTGCTTAGGGCTACATCAATAGGAAACAAACCACAGAGATAGAACATGGAGCTACTTTATTGTGTCAAGTTTCAAAGAGCTAGCACAAACCGTGATTTATTTAGACTTCCAACTACATGTATCCATATAGGAGAAAACACAGTGAAAACTAAAAATTAAAACTGTTACTGCCAACGAACAGTTTAACCTAGAAGAGAGAAATTTGGTGAGCCAAGTGGGATTGGGGTACTGATCATTACCTGAAAGTGTCATCAAGATTTGGTGAAAAAATGTGTGCTGAGATTTCAGGAAACTCGTAGTTTTTTGGAAGATTGGCAACCCCTTTCCATGAAAGTGATTTGCGCCAGTCTCTGCTTAGGGCTACATCAATAGGAAATAAACCATAGAGATAGAACTTGGAGCTACTTTATTGTGTCAAGTTTCAAAGAGCTAGCACAAATCGTCTTTGATTTAGACTTCCAACTACATGTATCCATATAGGAGAAAACAGAGTGAAACCTAAAAATTAAAACTGTTACTGCCAACGAACGGTTTAACCTAGAAGAACGAAATTTGGTGAGCCAAGTGGGATTGGGGTACTGATCATTACCTGAAAGTGTCATCAAGATTGGGTGAAAAAATGTGTGCTGAGATTTCAGGAAACTCGTAGTTTTTTGGAAGATTGGCAACCCCTTTCCATGAACGTGATTTGCGCCAGTCTCTGCTTAGGGCTACATCAATAGGAAACAAACCACAGAGATAGAACTTGGAGCTACTTTATTGTGTCAAGTTTCAAAGAGCTAGCACAAACCGTGTTTGATTTAGACTTCCAACTACATGTATCCATATAGGAGAAAACACCGTGAAAACTAAAAATTAAAACTGTTACTGCCAACGAACGGTTTAACCTAGAAGAGAGAAATTTGGTGAGCCAAGTGGGATTGGGGTACTGATCATTACCTGAAAGTGTCATCAAGATTGGGTGAAAAAATGTGTGCTGAGATTTCAGGAAACTCGTAGTTTTTTGGAAGCTTGGCAACCCCTGTAAATGAAAGTGATTTGTGCCAGTCTCTGCTTAGGTCTACATCAATAGGAAACAAACCATAGAGATAGAACTTGGAGCTACTTTATTGTGTCAAGTTTCAAAGAGCTAGCACAAACCGTGTTTGATTTAGACTTCCAACTACATGTATCTATATAGGAGAAATCAGCGTGAAACCTAAAAATTAAAACTGTTACTGCCAACGAACGGTTTAACCTAGAAGAACGAAATTTGGTGAGCCAAATGGGATTGGGGTACTGATCATTACCTGAAAGTGTCATCAAGATTGGGTGAAAAAATGTGTGCTGAGATTTCAGGAAACTCGTAGTTTTTTGGAAGATTGGCAACCCCTTTCCATGAAAGTGATTTGCGCCAGTCTCTGCTTAGGGCTACATCAATAGGAAAAAAACCATAGAGATAGAACTTGGAGCTACTTTATTGTGTCAAGTTTCAAAGAACTAGCACAAACCGTGTTTGATTTAGACTTCCAACTACATGTATCCATATAGGAGAAAACAGAGTGAAACCTAAAAATTAAAACTGTTACTGCCAAAGAACGGTTTAACCTAGAAGAACGAAAATTGGTGAGCCAAGTGGGATTGGGGTACTGATCATTACCTGAAAGTGTCATCAAGATTGGGTGAAAAAATGTGTGCTGAGATTTCAGGAAACTCATAGTTTTTTGGAGGCTTGGCAACCCCTTTCCATGAAAGTGATTTGCGCCAGTCTCTGCTTAGGGCTACATCAATAGGAAACAAACCATAGAGATAGAACTTGGAGCTACTTTATTGTATCAAGTTTCAAAGAGCTAGCACAAACCGTGTTTGATTTAGACTTCCAACTACATGTATCCATATAGGAGAAAACAGAGTGAAACCTAAAAATTAAAACTGTTACTGGCAACGAACGGTTTAACCTAGAAGAACGAAATTTGGTGAGCCAAGTGGGATTGGGGTACTGATAATTACCTGAAAGTGTCATCAAGATTGGGTGAAAAAATGTGTGCTGAGATTTCAGGAAACTCGTAGTTTTTTGGCAGCTTGGCAACCCCTTTAAATTAAAGTGATTTGCGCCAGTCTCTGCTTAGGGCTACATCAATAGGAAACAAACCATAGAGATAGAACTTGGAGCTACTTTATTGTGTCAAGTTTCAAAGAGCTAGCACAAACCGTGTTTGATTTAGAGTTCCAACTACATGTATCCATATAGGAGAAAACAGAGTGAAACCTAAAAATTAAAACTGTTACTGCCAACGAACCGTTTAACCTAGAAGAACGAAATTTGGTGAGCCAAGTGGGATTGGGGTACTGATCATTACCTGAAAGTGTCATCAAGATTGGGTGAAAAAATGTGTGCTGAGATTTCAGGAAACTCGTAGTTTTTTGGAAGCTTGGCAACCCCTGTAAATGAAAGTGATTTGTGCCAGTCTTTGCTTAGGGCTACATCAATAGGAAACAAACCATAGAGATAGAACTTGGAGCTACTTTATTGTGTCATGTTTCAAAGAGCTAGCACAAACCGTGTTTGATTTAGAGTTCCAAATACATGTATCCATATAGGAGAAAACACAGTGAAAACTAAAAATTAAAACTGTTACTGCAACGAACGGTTTAACCTAGAAGAGAGAAATTTGGTGAGCCAAGTGGGATTGGGGTACTGATCATTACCTGAAAGAGTCATCAAGATTGGGTGAAAAAATGTGTGCTGAGATTTCAGGAAACTCGTAGTTTTTTGGAAGATTGGCAACCCCTTTCCATGAAAGTGATTTGCGCCAGTCTCTGCTTAGGGCTACATCAATAGGAAACAAACCATAGAGATAGAACTTGGAGCTACTTTATTGTGTCAAGTTTCAAAGAGCTAGCACAAACCGTGTTTGATTTAGACTTCCAACTACATGTATCCATATAGGAGAAAACAGAGTGAAACCTAAAAATTAAAACTGTTACTGCCAACGAACGGTTTAACCTAGAAGAACGAAATTTGGTGAGCCAAGTGGGATTGGGGTACTGATCATTACCTGAAAGTGTCATCAAGATTGGATGATAAAATGTGTGCTGAGATTTCAGGAAACTCGTAGTTTTTTGGAAGATTGGCAACCCCTTTCCATGAAAGTGATTTGCGCCAGTATCTGCTTAGGGCTACATCAATAGGAAATAAACCATAGAGATAGAACTTGGAGCTTCTTTATTGTGTCAAGTTTCAAAGAGCTAGCACAAATCGTGTTTGATTTAGACTTCCAACTACATGTATCCATATAGGAGAAAACAGAGTGAAACCTAAAAATTAAAACTGTTACTGCCAACGAACGGTTTAACCTAGAAGAACGAAATTTGGTGAGCCAAGTGGGATTGGGGTACTGATCATTACCTGAAAGTGTCATCAAGATTGGGTGAAAAAATGTGTGCTGAGATTTCAGGAAACTCGTAGTTTTTTGGAAGCTTGGCAACCCCTGTAAATGAAAGTGATTTGTGCCAGTCTCTGCTTAGGGCTACATCAATAGGAAACAAACCATAGAGATAGAACTTGGAGCTACTTTATTGTGTCAAGTTTCAAAGAGCTAGCACAAACCGTGTTTGATTTAGACTTCCAACTACATGTATCTATATAGGAGAAAACAGCGTGAAACCTAAAAATTAAAACTGTTACTGCCAACGAACGGTTTAACCTAGAAGAACGAAATTTGGTGAGCCAAATGGGATTGGGGTACTGATCATTACCTGAAAGTGTCATCAAGATTGGGTGAAAAAATGTGTGCTGAGATTTCAGGAAACTCTTAGTTTTTTGGAAGATTGGCAACCCCTTTCCATGAAAGTGATTTGCGCCAGTCTCTGCTTAGGGCTACATCAATAGGAAACAAACCATAGAGATAGAACTTGGAGCTACTTTATTGTGTCAAGTTTCAAAGAGCTACCACAAACCGTGTTTGATTTAGAGTTCCAACTACATGTATCCATATAGGAGAAAACAGAGTGAAACCTAAAAATTAAAACTGTTACTGCCAACGAACGGTTTAACCTAGAAGAACGAAATTTGGTGAGCCAAGTGGGATTGGGGTACTGATCATTACATGAAAGTGTCATCAAGATTGGGTGAAAAAATGTGTGCTGAGATTTCAGGAAACTCGCAGTTTTTTGGAAGATTGGCAACCCCTTTCCATGAAAGTGATTTGCGCCAGTCTCTGCTTAGGGCTACATCAATAGGAAACAAACCATAGAGATAGAACTTGGAGCTACTTTATTGTGTCAAGTTTCACAGAGCTAGCACAAACCGTGTTTGATTTAGAGTTCCAACTACATGTATTCATATAGGAGAAAATTGAGTGAAACCTAAAAATTAAAATTGTTACTGCCAACGAACGGTTTAACCTAGAAGAACGAAATTTGGTGAGCCAAGTGGGATTGGGGTACTGATAATTACCTGAAAGTGTCATCAAGATTGGGTGAAAAAATGTGTGCTGAGATTTCAGGAAACTCGTAGTTTTTTAGAAGCTTGGCAACCCCTGTAAATGAAAGTGATTTGTGCCAGTCTCTGGTTAGGGCTACATCAATAGGAAACAAACCATAGAGATAGAACTTGGAGCTACTTTATTGTGTCAAGTTTCAAAGAGCTAGCACAAACCGTGTTTGATTTAGAGTTCCAACTACATGTATCCATATTGGAGAAAACAGAGTGAAACCTAAAAATTAAAACTGTTACTGCCAACGAACGGTTTAACCTAGAAGAACGAAATTTGGTGAGCCAAGTGGGATTGGGGTACTGATCATTACCTGAAAGTGTCATCAAGATTGGGTGAAAAATTGTGTGCTGAGATTTCAGGAAACTCGTAGTTTTTTGGAAGATTGGCAACCCCTTTCCATGAAAGTGATTTGCGCCAGTCTCTGCTTAGGGCTACATCAATAGGAAACAAACTATAGAGATAGAACTTGGAGCTACTTTATTGTGTCAAGTTTAAAAGAGCTAGCACAAACCGTGTTTGATTTAGACTTCCAACTACATGTATCCATATAGGAGATAACAGAGTGAAACCTAAAAATTAAAACTGTTACTGCCAACGAAAGGTTTAACCTAGAAGAACGAAATTTGGTGAGCCAAGTGGGATTGGGGTACTGATCATTACCTGAAAGTGTCATCAAGATTGGGTGAAAAAATGTGTGCTGAGATTTCAGGAAATTCTTAGTTTTTTGGAAGCTTGGCAACCCCTTTAAATGAAAGTGATTTGCACCAGTCTCTGCTTAGGGCTACATCAATAGGAAACAAACCACAGAGATAGAACATGGAGCTACTTTATTGTGTCAAGTTTCAAAGAGCTAGCACAAACCGTGATTTATTTAGACTTCCAACTACATGTATCCATATAGGAGAAAACACAGTGAAAACTAAAAATTAAAACTGTTACTGCCAACGAACAGTTTAACCTAGAAGAGAGAAATTTGGTGAGCCAAGTGGGATTGGGGTACTGATCATTACCTGAAAGTGTCATCAAGATTTGGTGAAAAAATGTGTGCTGAGATTTCAGGAAACTCGTAGTTTTTTGGAAGATTGGCAACCCCTTTCCATGAAAGTGATTTGCGCCAGTCTCTGCTTAGGGCTACATCAATAGGAAATAAACCATAGAGATAGAACTTGGAGCTACTTTATTGTGTCAAGTTTCAAAGAGCTAGCACAAATCGTCTTTGATTTAGACTTCCAACTACATGTATCCATATAGGAGAAAACAGAGTGAAACCTAAAAATTAAAACTGTTACTGCCAACGAACGGTTTAACCTAGAAGAATGAAATTTGGTGAGCCAAGTGGGATTGGGGTACTGATCATTACCTGAAAGTGTCATCAAGATTGGGTGAAAAAATGTGTGCTGAGATTTCAGGAAACTCGTAGTTTTTTGGAAGATTGGCAACCCCTTTCCATGAACGTGATTTGCGCCAGTCTCTGCTTAGGGCTACATCAATAGGAAACAAACCACAGAGATAGAACTTGGAGCTACTTTATTGTGTCAAGTTTCAAAGAGCTAGCACAAACCGTGTTTGATTTAGACTTCCAACTACATGTATCCATATAGGAGAAAACACCGTGAAAACTAAAAATTAAAACTGTTACTGCCAACGAACGGTTTAACCTAGAAGAGAGAAATTTGGTGAGCCAAGTGGGATTGGGGTACTGATCATTACCTGAAAGTGTCATCAAGATTGGGTGAAAAAATGTGTGCTGAGATTTCAGGAAACTCGTAGTTTTTTGGAAGCTTGGCAACCCCTGTAAATGAAAGTGATTTGTGCCAGTCTCTGCTTAGGTCTACATCAATAGGAAACAAACCATAGAGATAGAACTTGGAGCTACTTTATTGTGTCAAGTTTCAAAGAGCTAGCACAAACCGTGTTTGATTTAGACTTCCAACTACATGTATCTATATAGGAGAAATCAGCGTGAAACCTAAAAATTAAAACTGTTACTGCCAACGAACGGTTTAACCTAGAAGAACGAAATTTGGTGAGCCAAATGGGATTGGGGTACTGATCATTACCTGAAAGTGTCATCAAGATTGGGTGAAAAAATGTGTGCTGAGATTTCAGGAAACTCGTAGTTTTTTGGAAGATTGGCAACCCCTTTCCATGAAAGTGATTTGCGCCAGTCTCTGCTTAGGGCTACATCAATAGGAAAAAAACCATAGAGATAGAACTTGGAGCTACTTTATTGTGTCAAGTTTCAAAGAACTAGCACAAACCGTGTTTGATTTAGACTTCCAACTACATGTATCCATATAGGAGAAAACAGAGTGAAACCTAAAAATTAAAACTGTTACTGCCAAAGAACGGTTTAACCTAGAAGAACGAAAATTGGTGAGCCAAGTGGGATTGGGGTACTGATCATTACCTGAAAGTGTCATCAAGATTGGGTGAAAAAATGTGTGCTGAGATTTCAGGAAACTCATAGTTTTTTGGAGGCTTGGCAACCCCTTTCCATGAAAGTGATTTGCGCCAGTCTCTGCTTAGGGCTACATCAATAGGAAACAAACCATAGAGATAGAACTTGGAGCTACTTTATTGTATCAAGTTTCAAAGAGCTAGCACAAACCGTGTTTGATTTAGACTTCCAACTACATGTATCCATATAGGAGAAAACAGAGTGAAACCTAAAAATTAAAACTGTTACTGGCAACGAACGGTTTAACCTAGAAGAACGAAATTTGGTGAGCCAAGTGGGATTGGGGTACTGATAATTACCTGAAAGTGTCATCAAGATTGGGTGAAAAAATGTGTGCTGAGATTTCAGGAAACTCGTAGTTTTTTGGCAGCTTGGCAACCCCTTTAAATGAAAGTGATTTGCGCCAGTCTCTGCTTAGGGCTACATCAATAGGAAACAAACCATAGAGATAGAACTTGGAGCTACTTTATTGTGTCAAGTTTCAAAGAGCTAGCACAAACCGTGTTTGATTTAGAGTTCCAACTACATGTATCCATATAGGAGAAAACAGAGTGAAACCTAAAAATTAAAACTGTTACTGCCAACGAACCGTTTAACCTAGAAGAACGAAATTTGGTGAGCCAAGTGGGATTGGGGTACTGATCATTACCTGAAAGTGTCATCAAGATTGGGTGAAAAAATGTGTGCTGAGATTTCAGGAAACTCGTAGTTTTTTGGAAGCTTGGCAACCCCTGTAAATGAAAGTGATTTGTGCCAGTCTTTGCTTAGGGCTACATCAATAGGAAACAAACCATAGAGATAGAACTTGGAGCTACTTTATTGTGTCATGTTTCAAAGAGCTAGCACAAACCGTGTTTGATTTAGAGTTCCAAATACATGTATCCATATAGGAGAAAACACAGTGAAAACTAAAAATTAAAACTGTTACTGCAACGAACGGTTTAACCTAGAAGAGAGAAATTTGGTGAGCCAAGTGGGATTGGGGTACTGATCATTACCTGAAAGTGTCATCAAGATTGGATGATAAAATGTGTGCTGAGATTTCAGGAAACTCGTAGTTTTTTGGAAGATTGGCAACCCCTTTCCATGAAAGTGATTTGCGCCAGTCTCTGCTTAGGGCTACATCAATAGGAAATAAACCATAGAGATAGAACTTGGAGCTTCTTTATTGTGTCAAGTTTCAAAGAGCTAGCACAAATCGTGTTTGATTTAGACTTCCAACTACATGTATCCATATAGGAGAAAACAGAGTGAAACCTAAAAATTAAAACTGTTACTGCCAACGAACGGTTTAACCTAGAAGAACGAAATTTGGTGAGCCAAGTGGGATTGGGGTACTGATCATTACCTGAAAGTGTCATCAAGATTGGGTGAAAAAATGTGTGCTGAGATTTCAGGAAACTCGTAGTTTTTTGGAAGCTTGGCAACCCCTGTAAATGAAAGTGATTTGTGCCAGTCTCTGCTTAGGGCTACATCAATAGGAAACAAACCATAGAGATAGAACTTGGAGCTACTTTATTGTGTCAAGTTTCAAAGAGCTAGCACAAACCGTGTTTGATTTAGACTTCCAACTACATGTATCTATATAGGAGAAAACAGCGTGAAACCTAAAAATTAAAACTGTTACTGCCAACGAACGGTTTAACCTAGAAGAACGAAATTTGGTGAGCCAAATGGGATTGGGGTACTGATCATTACCTGAAAGTGTCATCAAGATTGGGTGAAAAAATGTGTGCTGAGATTTCAGGAAACTCTTAGTTTTTTGGAAGATTGGCAACCCCTTTCCATGAAAGTGATTTGCGCCAGTCTCTGCTTAGGGCTACATCAATAGGAAACAAACCATAGAGATAGAACTTGGAGCTACTTTATTGTGTCAAGTTTCAAAGAGCTAGCACAAACCGTGTTTGATTTAGAGTTCCAACTACATGTATCCATATAGGAGAAAACAGAGTGAAACCTAAAAATTAAAACTGTTACTGCCAACGAACGGTTTAACCTAGAAGAACGAAATTTGGTGAGCCAAGTGGGATTGGGGTACTGATCATTACATGAAAGTGTCATCAAGATTGGGTGAAAAAATGTGTGCTGAGATTTCAGGAAACTCGCAGTTTTTTGGAAGATTGGCAACCCCTTTCCATGAAAGTGATTTGCGCCAGTCTCTGCTTAGGGCTACATCAATAGGAAACAAACCATAGAGATAGAACTTGGAGCTACTTTATTGTGTCAAGTTTCACAGAGCTAGCACAAACCGTGTTTGATTTAGAGTTCCAACTACATGTATTCATATAGGAGAAAATTGAGTGAAACCTAAAAATTAAAATTGTTACTGCCAACGAACGGTTTAACCTAGAAGAACGAAATTTGGTGAGCCAAGTGGGATTGGGGTACTGATAATTACCTGAAAGTGTCATCAAGATTGGGTGAAAAAATGTGTGCTGAGATTTCAGGAAACTCGTAGTTTTTTAGAAGCTTGGCAACCCCTGTAAATGAAAGTGATTTGTGCCAGTCTCTGGTTAGGGCTACATCAATAGGAAACAAACCATAGAGATAGAACTTGGAGCTACTTTATTGTGTCAAGTTTCAAAGAGCTAGCACAAACCGTGTTTGATTTAGAGTTCCAACTACATGTATCCATATTGGAGAAAACAGAGTGAAACCTAAAAATTAAAACTGTTACTGCCAACGAACGGTTTAACCTAGAAGAACGAAATTTGGTGAGCCAAGTGGGATTGGGGTACTGATCATTACCTGAAAGTGTCATCAAGATTGGGTGAAAAAATGTGTGCTGAGATTTCAGGAAACTCGTAGTTTTTTGGAAGATTGGCAACCCCTTTCCATGAAAGTGATTTGCGCCAGTCTCTGCTTAGGGCTACATCAATAGGAAATAAACCATAGAGATAGAACTTGGAGCTACTTTATTGTGTCAAGTTTCAAAGAGCTAGCACAAACCGTGTTTGATTTAGAGTTCCAACTACATGTATCCATATAGGAGAAAACAGAGTGAAACCTAAAAATTAAAACTGTTACTGCCAATGAACGGTTTAACCTAGAAGAATGAAATTTGGTGAGCCAAGTGGGATTGGGGTACTGATCATTACCTGAAAGTGTCATCAAGATTGGGTGAAAAAATGTGTGCTGAGATTTCAGGAAACTCGTAGTTTTTTGGAAGCTTGGCAACCCCTGTAAATGAAAGTGATTTGTGCCAGTCTCTGGTTAGGGCTACATCAATAGGAAACAAACCATAGAGATAGAACTTGGAGCTACTTTATTGTGTCAAGTTTCAAAGAGCTACCACAAACCGTGTTTGATTTAGAGTTCCAACTACATGTATCCATATAGGAGAAAACAGAGTGAAACCTAAAAATTAAAACTGTTACTGCCAACGAACGGTTTAACCTAGAAGAACGAAATTTGGTGAGCCAAGTGGGATTGGGGTACTGATCATTACCTGAAAGTGTCATCAAGATTGGGTGAAAAAATGTGTGCTGAGATTTCAGGAAACTCGCAGTTTTTTGGAAGATTGGCAACCCCTTTCCATGAAAGTGATTTGCGCCAGTCTCTGCTTAGGGCTACATCAATAGGAAACAAACCATAGAGATAGAACTTGGAGCTACTTTATTGTGTCAAGTTTCACAGAGCTAGCACAAACCGTGTTTGATTTAGAGTTCCAACTACATGTATTCATATAGGAGAAAATTGAGTGAAACCTAAAAATTAAAATTGTTACTGCCAACGAACGGTTTAACCTAGAAGAACGAAATTTGGTGAGCCAAGTGGGATTGGGGTACTGATAATTACCTGAAAGTGTCATCAATATTGGGTGAAAAAATGTGTGCTGAGATTTCAGGAAACTCGTAGTTTTTTGGAAGCTTGGCAACCCCTTTAAATGAAAGTGATTTGCGCCAGTCTCTGCTTAGGGCTACATCAATAGGAAACAAACCATAGAGATAGAACTTGGAGCTACTTTATTGTGTCAAGTTTCAAAGAGCTAGCACAAACCGTGTTTGATTTAGAGTTCCAACTACATGTATCCATATAGGAGAAAGCAGAGTGAAACCTAAAAATTAAAACTGTTACTGCCAACGAACCGTTTAACCTAGAAGAACGAAATTTGGTGAGCCAAGTGGGATTGGGGTACTGATCATTACCTGAAAGTGTCATCAAGATTGGGTGAAAAAATGTGTGCTGAGATTTCAGGAAACTCGTAGTTTTTTGGAAGCTTGGCAACCCCTGTAAATGAAAGTGATTTGTGCCAGTCTCTGGTTAGGGCTACATCAATAGGAAACAAACCATAGAGATAGAACTTGGAGCTACTTTATTGTGTCAAGTTTCAAAGAGCTAGCACAAACCGTGTTTGATTTAGAGTTCCAACTACATGTATCCATATAGGAGAAAACAGAGTGAAACCTAAAAATTAAAACTGTTACTGCCAACGAACGGTTTAACCTAGAAGAACGAAATTTGGTGAGCCAAGTGGGATTGGGGTACTGATCATTACCTGAAAGTGTCATCAAGATTGGGTGAAAAAATGTGTGCTGAGATTTCAGGAAACTCATAGTTTTTTGGAGGCTTGGCAACTCCTGTAAATGAAAGTGATTTGTGCCAGTCTCTGCTTAGGGCTACATCAATAGGAAACAAACCATAGAGATAGAACTTGGAGCTACTTTATTGTATCAAGTTTCAAAGAGCTAGCACAAACCGTGTTTGATTTAGACTTCCAACTACATGTATCCATATAGGAGAAAACAGAGTGAAACCTAAAAATTAAAACTGTTACTGCCAACGAACGGTTTAACCTAGAAGAACGAAATTTGGTGAGCCAAGTGGGATTGGGGTACTGATCATTACCTGAAAGTGTCATCAAGATTGGGTGAAAAAATGTGTGCTGAGAATTCAGGAAACTCGTAGTTTTTTGTAAGCTTGGCAACCCCTTTCCATGAAAGTGATTTGCGCCAGTCTCTGCTTAGGGCTACATCAATAGGAAACAAACCATAGACATAGAACTTGGAGCTATTTTATTGTGTCAAGTTTCAAAGAGCTAGCACAAACCGTGTTTGATTTAGACTTCCAACTACATGTATCCATATAGGAGATAACAGAGTGAAACCTAAAAATTAAAACTGTTACTGCCAACGAACGGTTTAACCAAGAAGAACGAAATTTGGTGAGCCAAGTGGGATTGGGGTACTGATCATTACCTGAAAGTGTCATCAAGATTGGGTGAAAAAATGTGTGCTGAGATTTCAGGAAACTCGTAGTTTTTTGGAAGCTTGGCAACCCCTTTAAATGAAAGTGATTTGCACCAGTCTCTGCTTAGGGCTACATCAATAGGAAACAAACCATAGAGATAGAACTGGGAGCTACTTTATTGTGTCAAGTTTCAAAGAGCTAGCACAAACCGTGTTTGATTTAGAGTTCCAACTACATGTATCCATATAGGAGAAAACACAGTGAAAACTAAAAATTAAAACTGTTACTGCAACGAACGGTTTAACCTAGAAGAGAGAAATTTGGTGAGCCAAGTGGGATTGGGGTACAGATCATTACCTGAAAGTGTCATCAAGATTGGGTGAAAAAATGTGTGCTGAGATTTCAGGAAACTCATAGTTTTTTGGAGGCTTGGCAACCCCCGTAAATGAAAGTGATTTGTGCCAGTCTCTGCTTAGGGCTACATCAATAGGAAACAAACCATAGAGATAGAACTTGGAGCTACTTTATTGTATCAAGTTTCAAAGAGCTAGCACAAACCGTGTTTGATTTAGACTTCCAACTACATGTATCCATATAGGAGAAAACAGAGTGAAACCTAAAAATTAAAACTGTTACTGGCAACGAACGGTTTAACCTAGAAGAACGAAATTTGGTGAGCCAAGTGGGATTTGTTGTACTGATCATTACCTGAAAGTGTCATCAAGATTGGGTGAAAAAATGTGTGCTGAGATGTCAGGAAACTCGTAGTTTTTTGGAACATTGGCAACCCCTTTCCATAAAAGTGATTTGCGCCAGTCTCTGCTTAGGGCTACATCAATAGGAAATAAACCATAGAGATAGAACTGGGAGCTACTTTATTGTGTCAAGTTTCAAAGAGCTAGCACAAACCGTGTTTGATTTAGAGTTCCATCTACATGTATCCATATAGGAGAAAACAGAGTGAAACCTAAAAATTAAAACTGTTACTGCCAACGAACGGTTTAAACTGGAAGAACGAAATTTGGTGAGCCAAGTGGGATTAGGTACTGATCATTACCTGAAAGTGTCATCAAGATTGGGTGAAAAAATGTGTGCTGAGATTTCAGGAAACTCGTAGTTTTTTGGAAGATTGGCAACCCCTTTCCATGAAAGTGATTTGCGCCAGTCTCTGCTTAGGGCTACATCAATAGGAAACAAATCATAGAGATAGAACTTGGAGCTACTTTATTGTGTCAAGTTTCAAAGAGCTAGCACAAACCGTGTTTGATTTAGACTTCCAACTACATGTATCCATATAGGAGAAAACAGAGTGAAACCTAAAAATTAAAACTGTTACTGCCAACGAACGGTTTAACCTAGAAGAACGAAATTTGGTGAGCCAAGTGGGATTGGGGTACTGATCATTACCTGAAAGTGTCATCAAGATTGGGTGAAAAAATGTGTGCTGAGATTTCAGGAAACTCGTAGTTTTTTGGAAGATTGGCAAACCCTTTCCATGAAAGTGATTTGCACCAGTCTTTGCTTAGGGCTACATCAATAGGAAACAAACCATAGAGATAGAACTTGGAGCTACTTTATTGTGTCAAGTTTCAAAGAGCTAGCACAAACCGTGTTTGATTTAGAGTTCCAACTACATGTATACATATAGGAGAAAACAGAGTGAAACCTAAAAATTAAAACTGTTACTGCCAACGAACGGTTTAACCTAGAAGAACGAAATTTGGTGAGCCAAGTGGGATTGGGGTACTGATCATTACCTGAAAGTGTCATCAAGATTGGGTGAAAAAATGTGTGCTGAGATTTCAGGAAACTCATAGTTTTTTGGAGGCTTGGCAACCCCTGTAAATGAAAGTGATTTGTGCCAGTCTCTGCTTAGGGCTACATCAATAGGAAACAAACCATAGAGATAGAACTTGGAGCTACTTTATTGTATCAAGTTTCAAAGAGCTAGCACAAACCGTGTTTGATTTAGACTTCCAACTACATGTATCCATATAGGAGAAAACAGAGTGAAACCTAAAAATTAAAACTGTTACTGCCAACGAACGGTTTAACCTAGAAGAACGAAATTTGGTGAGCCAAGTGGGATTGGGGTACTGATCATTACCTGAAAGTGTCATCAAGATTGGGTGAAAAAATGTGTGCTGAGATTTCAGGAAATCCGTAGTTTTTTGGAAGCTCGGCAACCCCTTTAAATGAAAGTGATTTGCACCAGTCTCTGCTTAGGGCTACATCAATATGAAACAAACCATAGAGACAGAACATGGAGCTACTTTATTGTGTCAAGATTCAAAGAGCTAGCACAAACCGTGTTTGATTTAGACTTCCAACTACATGTATCCATATAGGAGAAAACACAGTGAAAACTAAAAATTAAAACTGTTACTGCCAACGAACGGTTTAACCTAGAAGAGAGAAATTTGGTGAGCCAAGTGGGATTGGGGTACTGATCATTACCTGAAAGTGTCATCAAGATTGGGTGAAAAAATGTGTGCTGAGATTTCAGGAAACTCGTAGTTTTTTGGAAGATTGGCAACCCCTTTCCATGAAAGTGATTTGTGCCAGTCTCTGCTTAGGGCTACATCAATAGGAAACAAACCATAGAGATAGAACTTGGAGCTACTTTATTGTGTCAAGTTTCAAAGAGCTACCACAAACCGTGTTTGATTTAGAGTTCCAACTACATGTATCCATATAGGAGAAAACAGAGTGAAACCTAAAAATTTAAACTGTTACTGCCAACGAATGGTTTAAACTATAAGAACGAAATTTGGTGAGCCAAGTTTGATTCGGGTACTGATCATTACCTGAAAGTGTCATCAAGATTGGGTGAAAAAATGTGTGCTGAGATTTCAGGAAACTCGTAGTTTTTTGGAAGATTGGCAACCCCTTTCCATGAAAGTGATTTGTGCCAGTCTCTGCTTAGGGCTACATCAATAGGAAACAAACCATAGAGATAGAACTTGGAGCTACTTTATTGTGTCAAGTTTCAAAGAACTAGCACAAACCGTGTTTGATTTAGACTTCCAACTACATGTATCCATATAGGAGAAAACATAGTGAAACCTAAAAATTAAAACTGTTACTGCCAACGAACGGTTTAACCTAGAAGAACGAAATTTGGTGAGCCAAATGGGATTGGGGTACTGATCATTACCTGAAAGTGTCATCAAGATTGGGTGAAAAAATGTGTGCTGAGATTTCAGGAAACTCGTAGTTTTTTGGAAGATTGGCAACCCCTTTCCATGAAAGTGATTTGCGCCAGTCTGTGCTTAGGGCTACATCAATAGGAAATAAACCATAGAGATAGAACTGGGAGCTACTTTATTGTGTCAAGTTTCAAAGAGCTAACACAAACCGTGTTTGATTTAGAGTTCCAACTACATGTATCCATATAGGAGAAAACAGAGTGAAACCTAAAAATTAAAACTGTTACTGCCAACGAACGGTTTAACCTAGAAGAACGAAATTTGGTGAGCCAAATGGGATTGGGGTACAGATCATTACCTGAAAGTGTCATCAAGATTGGGTGAAAAAATGTGTGCTGAGATTTCAGGAAACTCGTAGTTTTTTGGAAGATTGGCAACCCCTTTCCATGAAAGTGATTTGTGCCAGTCTCTGCTTAGGGCTACATCAATAGGAAACAAACCATAGAGATAGAACTTGGAGCTACTTTATTGTGTCAAGTTTCAAAGAGCTACCACAAACCGTGTTTGATTTAGACTTCCAACTACATGTATCCATATAGGAGAAAACAGAGTGAAACCTAAAAATTAAAACTGTTACTGCCAACGAACGGTTTAACCTAGAAGAACGAAATTTGGTGAGCCAAGTGGGATTGGGGTACTGATCATTACTTGAAAGTGTCATCAAGATTGGGTGAAAAAATGTGTGCTGAGATTTCAGGAAACTCGTAGTTTTTTGGAAGATTGGCAACCCCTTTCCATGAAAGTGATTTGCGCCAGTCTCTGCTTAGGGCTACATCAATAGGAAACAAACCATAGTGATAGAACTTGGAGCTACTTTATTGTGTCAAGTTTCAAAGAACTAGCACAAACCGTGTTTGATTTAGACTTCCAACTACATGTATCCATATAGGAGAAAACAGAGTGAAACCTAAAAATTAAAACTGTTACTGCCAACGAACGGTTTAACCTAGAAGAACGAAATTTGGTGAGCCAAATGGGATTGGGGTACTGATCATTACCTGAAAGTGTCATCAAGATTGGGTGAAAAAATGTGTGCTGAGATTTCAGGAAACTTGTAGTTTTTTGGAAGATTGGCAAACCCTTTCCATGAAAGTGATTTGCGCCAGTCTCTGCTTAGGGCTACATCAATAGGAAACAAACCATAGAGATAGAATTTGGAGCTACTTTATTGTGTCAAGTTTCAAAGAGCTAGCACAAACCATGTTTGATTTAGACTTCCAAGTACATGTATCCATATAGGAGATAACAGAGTGAAACCTAAAAATTAAAACTGTTACTGCCAACGAACGGTTTAACCTAGAAGAACGAAATTTGGTGAGCCAAGTGGGATTGGGGTACTGATCATTACCTGAAAGTGTCATCAAGATTGGGTGAAAAAATGTGTGCTGAGATTTCAGGAAATTCTTAGTTTTTTGGAAGCTTGGCAACCCCTTTATATGAAAGTGATTTGCACCAGTCTCTGCTTAGGGCTACATCAATAGGAAACAAACCATAGAGATAGAACTTGGAATTACTTTATTGTGTCAAGTTTCAAAGAGCTAGCACAAACCGTGTTTTATTTAGAGTTCCAACTACATGTATCCATATAGGAGAAAACACAGTGAAAACTAAAAATTAAAACTGTTACTGCCAACGAACGGTTTAACCTAGAAGAGAGAAATTTGGTGAGCCAAGTGGGATTGGGGTACTGATCATTACCTGAAAGTGTCATCAAGATTGGGTGAAAAAATGTGTGCTGAGATTTCAGGAAACTCGTAGTTTTTTGGAAGATTGGCAACCCCTTTCCATGAAAGTGATTTGCGCCAGTCTCTGCTTAGGGCTACATCAATAGGAAACAAACCATAGAGATAGAACTTGGAGCTACTTTATTGTGTCAAGTTTCAAAGAGCTACCACAAACCGTGTTTGATTTAGACTTCCAACTACATGTATCCATATAGGAGAAAACAGAGTGAAACCTAAAAATTAAAACTGTTACTGCCAACGAACGGTTTAACCTAGAAGAACGAAATTTGGTGAGCCAAGTGGGATTGGGGTACTGATCATTACTTGAAAGTGTCATCAAGATTGGGTGAAAAAATGTGTGCTGAGATTTCAGGAAACTCGTAGTTTTTTGGAAGATTGGCAACCCCTTTCCATGAAAGTGATTTGCGCCAGTCTCTGCTTAGGGCTACATCAATAGGAAACAAACCATAGTGATAGAACTTGGAGCTACTTTATTGTGTCAAGTTTCAAAGAACTAGCACAAACCGTGTTTGATTTAGACTTCCAACTACATGTATCCATATAGGAGAAAACAGAGTGAAACCTAAAAATTAAAACTGTTACTGCCAACGAACGGTTTAACCTAGAAGAACGAAATTTGGTGAGCCAAATGGGATTGGGGTACTGATCATTACCTGAAAGTGTCATCAAGATTGGGTGAAAAAATGTGTGCTGAGATTTCAGGAAACTTGTAGTTTTTTGGAAGATTGGCAAACCCTTTCCATGAAAGTGATTTGCGCCAGTCTCTGCTTAGGGCTACATCAATAGGAAACAAACCATAGAGATAGAATTTGGAGCTACTTTATTGTGTCAAGTTTCAAAGAGCTAGCACAAACCATGTTTGATTTAGACTTCCAAGTACATGTATCCATATAGGAGATAACAGAGTGAAACCTAAAAATTAAAACTGTTACTGCCAACGAACGGTTTAACCTAGAAGAACGAAATTTGGTGAGCCAAGTGGGATTGGGGTACTGATCATTACCTGAAAGTGTCATCAAGATTGGGTGAAAAAATGTGTGCTGAGATTTCAGGAAATTCTTAGTTTTTTGGAAGCTTGGCAACCCCTTTATATGAAAGTGATTTGCACCAGTCTCTGCTTAGGGCTACATCAATAGGAAACAAACCATAGAGATAGAACTTGGAATTACTTTATTGTGTCAAGTTTCAAAGAGCTAGCACAAACCGTGTTTTATTTAGAGTTCCAACTACATGTATCCATATAGGAGAAAACACAGTGAAAACTAAAAATTAAAACTGTTACTGCCAACGAACGGTTTAACCTAGAAGAGAGAAATTTGGTGAGCCAAGTGGGATTGGGGTACTGATCATTACCTGAAAGTGTCATCAAGATTGGGTGAAAAAATGTGTGCTGAGATTTCAGGAAACTCGTAGTTTTTTGGAAGATTGGCAACCCCTTTCCATGAAAGTGATTTGCGCCAGTCTCTGCTTAGGGCTACATCAATAGGAAACAAACCATAGAGATAGAACTTGGAGCTCCTTTATTGTGTCAAGTTTCAAAGAGCTAGCACAAACCGTGTTTGATTTAGACTTCCAACTACATGTATCCATATAGGAGAAAACAGAGTGAAACCTAAAAATTAAAACTGTTACTGCCAACGAACGGTTTAACCTAGAAGAACGAAATTTGGTGAGCCAAGTGGGATTGGGGTACTGATCATTACCTGAAAGTGTCATCAAGATTGGGTGAAAAAATGTGTGCTGAGATTTCAGGAAACTCGTAGTTTTTTGGAAGATTGGCAAACTCTTTCCATGAAAGTTATTTGCGCCAGTCTCTGCTTAGGGCTACATCAATAGGAAACAAACCATTGAGATAGAACTTGGAGCTACTTTATTGTGTCAAGTTTCAAAGAGCTAGCACAAACCATGTTTGATTTAGACTTCCAACTACATGTATCCATATAGGAGATAACAGAGTGAAACCTAAAAATTAAAACTGTTACTGCCAAAGAACGGTTTAACCTAGAAGAACGAAATTTGGTGAGCCAAGTGGGATTGTGGTACTGATCATTACCTGAAACTGTCATCAAGATTGGGTGAAAAAATGTGTGCTGAGATTTCAGGAAACTCGTAGTTTTTTGGAAGATTGGCAACCCCTTTCCATAAAAGTGATTTGCGCCAGTCTCTGCTTAGGGTTACATCAATAGGAAATAAACCATAGAGATAGAACTGGGAGCTACTTTATTGTGTCAAGTTTCAAAGAGCTAGCACAAACCGTGTTTGATTTAGAGTTCCAACTACATGTATCCATATAGGAGAAAACAGAGTGAAACCTAAAAATTAAAACTGTTACTGCCAACGAACGGTTTAACCTAAGAAGAACGAAATTTGGTGAGCCAAGTGGGATTGGGGTACTGATCATTACCTGAAAGTGTCATCAAGATTGGGTGAAAAAATGTGTGCTGAGATTTCAGGAAACTCGATGTTTTTTGGAAGATTGGCAACCCGTTTCCATGAAAGTGATTTGTGCCAGTCTCTGCTTAGGGCTACATCAATAGGAAACAAACCATAGAGATAGAACTTGGAGCTACTTTATTGTGTCAAGTTTCAAAGAGCTACCACAAACCGTGTTTGATTTAGAGTTCCAACTACATGTATCCATATAGGAGAAAACAGAGTGAAACCTAAAAATTAAAACTGTTACTGCCAACGAACGGTTTAAACTAGAAGAACGAAATTTGGTGAGCCAAATGGGATTGGGGTACTGATCATTACCTGAAAGTGTCATCAAGATTGGGTGAAAAAATGTGTGCTGAGATTTCAGGAAACTCGTAGTTTTTTGGAAGATTGGCAACCCCTTTCCATGAAAGTGATTTGCGCCAGTCTCTGCTTAGGGCTACATCAATAGGAAACAAACCATAGAGATAGAACTTGGAGCTACTTTATTGTGTCAAGTTTCAAAGAGCTACCACAAACCGTGTTTGATTTAGAGTTCCAACTACATGTATCCATATAGGAGAAAACAGAGTGAAACCTAAAAATTAAAACTGTTACTGCCAACGAACGGTTTAACCTAGAAGAACGAAATTTGGTGAGCCAAGTGGGATTGGGGTACTGATCATTACCTGAAAGTGTCATCAAGATTGGGTGAAAAAATGTGTGCTGAGATTTCAGGAAACTCGCAGTTTTTTGGAAGATTGGCAACCCCTTTCCATGAAAGTGATTTGCGCCAGTCTCTGCTTAGGGCTACATCAATAGGAAACAAACCATAGAGATAGAACTTGGAGCTACTTTATTGTGTCAAGTTTCACAGAGCTAGCACAAACCGTGTTTGATTTAGAGTTCCAACTACATGTATTCATATAGGAGAAAATTGAGTGAAACCTAAAAATTAAAATTGTTACTGCCAACGAACGGTTTAACCTAGAAGAACGAAATTTGGTGAGCCAAGTGGGATTGGGGTACTGATAATTACCTGAAAGTGTCATCAATATTGGGTGAAAAAATGTGTGCTGAGATTTCAGGAAACTCGTAGTTTTTTGGAAGCTTGGCAACCCCTTTAAATGAAAGTGATTTGCGCCAGTCTCTGCTTAGGGCTACATCAATAGGAAACAAACCATAGAGATAGAACTTGGAGCTACTTTATTGTGTCAAGTTTCAAAGAGCTAGCACAAACCGTGTTTGATTTAGAGTTCCAACTACATGTATCCATATAGGAGAAAGCAGAGTGAAACCTAAAAATTAAAACTGTTACTGCCAACGAACCGTTTAACCTAGAAGAACGAAATTTGGTGAGCCAAGTGGGATTGGGGTACTGATCATTACCTGAAAGTGTCATCAAGATTGGGTGAAAAAATGTGTGCTGAGATTTCAGGAAACTCGTAGTTTTTTGGAAGCTTGGCAACCCCTGTAAATGAAAGTGATTTGTGCCAGTCTCTGGTTAGGGCTACATCAATAGGAAACAAACCATAGAGATAGAACTTGGAGCTACTTTATTGTGTCAAGTTTCAAAGAGCTAGCACAAACCGTGTTTGATTTAGAGTTCCAACTACATGTATCCATATAGGAGAAAACAGAGTGAAACCTAAAAATTAAAACTGTTACTGCCAACGAACGGTTTAACCTAGAAGAACGAAATTTGGTGAGCCAAGTGGGATTGGGGTACTGATCATTACCTGAAAGTGTCATCAAGATTGGGTGAAAAAATGTGTGCTGAGATTTCAGGAAACTCATAGTTTTTTGGAGGCTTGGCAACTCCTGTAAATGAAAGTGATTTGTGCCAGTCTCTGCTTAGGGCTACATCAATAGGAAACAAACCATAGAGATAGAACTTGGAGCTACTTTATTGTATCAAGTTTCAAAGAGCTAGCACAAACCGTGTTTGATTTAGACTTCCAACTACATGTATCCATATAGGAGAAAACAGAGTGAAACCTAAAAATTAAAACTGTTACTGCCAACGAACGGTTTAACCTAGAAGAACGAAATTTGGTGAGCCAAGTGGGATTGGGGTACTGATCATTACCTGAAAGTGTCATCAAGATTGGGTGAAAAAATGTGTGCTGAGAATTCAGGAAACTCGTAGTTTTTTGTAAGCTTGGCAACCCCTTTCCATGAAAGTGATTTGCGCCAGTCTCTGCTTAGGGCTACATCAATAGGAAACAAACCATAGACATAGAACTTGGAGCTATTTTATTGTGTCAAGTTTCAAAGAGCTAGCACAAACCGTGTTTGATTTAGACTTCCAACTACATGTATCCATATAGGAGATAACAGAGTGAAACCTAAAAATTAAAACTGTTACTGCCAACGAACGGTTTAACCAAGAAGAACGAAATTTGGTGAGCCAAGTGGGATTGGGGTACTGATCATTACCTGAAAGTGTCATCAAGATTGGGTGAAAAAATATGTGCTGAGATTTCAGGAAACTCGTAGTTTTTTGGAAGCTTGGCAACCCCTTTAAATGAAAGTGATTTGCACCAGTCTCTGCTTAGGGCTACATCAATAGGAAACAAACCATAGAGATAGAACTGGGAGCTACTTTATTGTGTCAAGTTTCAAAGAGCTAGCACAAACCGTGTTTGATTTAGAGTTCCAACTACATGTATCCATATAGGAGAAAACACAGTGAAAACTAAAAATTAAAACTGTTACTGCAACGAACGGTTTAACCTAGAAGAGAGAAATTTGGTGAGCCAAGTGGGATTGGGGTACAGATCATTACCTGAAAGTGTCATCAAGATTGGGTGAAAAAATGTGTGCTGAGATTTCAGGAAACTCATAGTTTTTTGGAGGCTTGGCAACCCCCGTAAATGAAAGTGATTTGTGCCAGTCTCTGCTTAGGGCTACATCAATAGGAAACAAACCATAGAGATAGAACTTGGAGCTACTTTATTGTATCAAGTTTCAAAGAGCTAGCACAAACCGTGTTTGATTTAGAGTTCCATCTACATGTATCCATATAGGAGAAAACAGAGTGAAACCTAAAAATTAAAACTGTTACTGCCAACGAACGGTTTAAACTGGAAGAACGAAATTTGGTGAGCCAAGTGGGATTAGGTACTGATCATTACCTGAAAGTGTCATCAAGATTGGGTGAAAAAATGTGTGCTGAGATTTCAGGAAACTCGTAGTTTTTTGGAAGATTGGCAACCCCTTTCCATGAAAGTGATTTGCGCCAGTCTCTGCTTAGGGCTACATCAATAGGAAACAAATCATAGAGATAGAACTTGGAGCTACTTTATTGTGTCAAGTTTCAAAGAGCTAGCACAAACCGTGTTTGATTTAGACTTCCAACTACCTGTATCCATATAGGAGAAAACAGAGTGAAACCTAAAAATTAAAACTGTTACTGCCAACGAACGGTTTAACCTAGAAGAACGAAATTTGGTGAGCCAAGTGGGATTGGGGTACTGATCATTACCTGAAAATGTCATCAAGATTGGGTGAAAAAATGTGTGCTGAGATTTCAGGAAACTCGTAGTTTTTTGGAAGATTGGCAAACCCTTTCCATGAAAGTGATTTGCACCAGTCTTTGCTTAGGGCTACATCAATAGGAAACAAACCATAGAGATAGAACTTGGAGCTACTTTATTGTGTCAAGTTTCAAAGAGCTAGCACAAACCGTGTTTGATTTAGAGTTCCAACTACATGTATACATATAGGAGAAAACAGAGTGAAACCTAAAAATTAAAACTGTTACTGCCAACGAACGGTTTAACCTAGAAGAACGAAATTTGGTGAGCCAAGTGGGATTGGGGTACTTATCATTACCTGAAAGTGTCATCAAGATTGGGTGAAAAAATGTGTGCTGAGATTTCAGGAAACTCATAGTTTTTGGGAGGCTTGGCAACCCCTGTAAATGAAAGTGATTTGTGCCAGTCTCTGCTTAGGGCTACATCAATAGGAAACAAACCATAGAGATAGAACTTGGAGCTACTTTATTGTATCAAGTTTCAAAGAGCTAGCACAAACCGTGTTTGATTTAGACTTCCAACTACATGTATCCATATAGGAGAAAACAGAGTGAAACCTAAAAATTAAAACTGTTACTGCCAACGAACGGTTTAACCTAGAAGAACGAAATTTGGTGAGCCAAGTGGGATTGGGGTACTGATCATTACCTGAAAGTGTCATCAAGATTGGGTGAAAAAATGTGTGCTGAGATTTCAGGAAATCCGTAGTTTTTTGGAAGCTCGGCAACCCCTTTAAATGAAAGTGATTTGCACCAGTCTCTGCTTAGGGCTACATCAATATGAAACAAACCATAGAGACAGAACATGGAGCTACTTTATTGTGTCAAGATTCAAAGAGCTAGCACAAACCGTGTTTGATTTAGACTTCCAACTACATGTATCCATATAGGAGAAAACACAGTGAAAACTAAAAATTAAAACTGTTACTGCCAACGAACGGTTTAACCTAGAAGAGAGAAATTTGGTGAGCCAAGTGGGATTGGGGTACTGATCATTACCTGAAAGTGTCATCAAGATTGGGTGAAAAAATGTGTGCTGAGATTTCAGGAAACTCGTAGTTTTTTGGAAGATTGGCAACCCCTTTCCATGAAAGTGATTTGCGCCAGTCTCTGCTTAGGGCTACATCAATAGGAAACAAACCATAGAGATAGAACTTGGAGCTACTTTATTGTGTCAAGTTTCAAAGAGCTAGCACAAACCGTGTATGATTTAGACTTCCAAATACATGTATCCATATAGGAGAAAACAGAGTGAAACCTAAAAATTAAAACTGTTACTGCCAACGAACGGTTTAACCTAGAAGAACGAAATTTGGTGAGCCAAGTGGGATTGGGGTACTGATCATTACCTGAAAGTGTCATCAAGATTGGGTGATAAAATGTGTGCTGAGATTTCAGGAAACTCGTAGTTTTTTGGAAGATTGGCAACCCCTTTCCATGAAAGTGATTTGCGCCAGTCTCTGCTTAGGGCTACATCAATAGGAAATAAACCATAGAGATAGAACTTGGAGCTACTTTATTGTGTCAAGTTTCAAAGAGCTAGCACAAATCGTGTTTGATTTAGACTTCCAACTACATGTATCCATATAGGAGAAAACAGAGTGAAACCTAAAAATTAAAACTGTTACTGCCAACGAACTGTTTAACCTAGAAGAACGAAATTTGGTGAGCCAAGTGGGATTGGGGTACTGATCATTACCTGAAAGTGTCATCAAGATTGGGTGAAAAAATGTGTGCTGAGATTTCAGGAAACTCGTAGTTTTTTGGAAGCTTGGCAACCCCTGTAAATGAAAGTGATTTGTGCCAGTCTCTGCTTAGGGCTACATCAATAGGAAACAAACCATAGAGATAGAACTTGGAGCTACTTTATTTTGTCAAGTTTCAAAGAGCTAGCACAAACCGTGTTTGATTTAGACTTCCAACTACATGTATCTATATAGGAGAAAACAGCGTGAAACCTAAAAATTAAAACTGTTACTGCCAACGAACGGTTTAACCTAGAAGAACGAAATTTGGTGAGCCAAATGGGATTGGGGTACTGATCATTACCTGAAAGTGTCATCAAGATTGGGTGAAAAAATGTGTGCTGAGATTTCAGGAAACTCGTAGTTTTTTGGAAGATTGGCAACCCCTTTCCATGAAAGTGATTTGCGCCAGTCTCTGCTTAGGGCTACATCAATAGGAAAAAAACCATAGAGATAGAACTTGGAGCTACTTTATTGTGTCAAGTTTCAAAGAACTAGCACAAACCGTGTTTGATTTAGACTTCCAACTACATGTATCCATATAGGAGAAAACAGAGTGAAACCTAAAAATTAAAACTGTTACTGCCAAAGAACGGTTTAACCTAGAAGAACGAAAATTGGTGAGCCAAGTGGGATTGGGGTACTGATCATTACCTGAAAGTGTCATCAAGATTGGGTGAAAAAATGTGTGCTGAGATTTCAGGAAACTCATAGTTTTTTGGAGGCTTGGCAACCCCTTTCCATGAAAGTGATTTGCGCCAGTCTCTGCTTAGGGCTACATCAATAGGAAACAAACCATAGAGATAGAACTTGGAGCTACTTTATTGTATCAAGTTTCAAAGAGCTAGCACAAACCGTGTTTGATTTAGACTTCCAACTACATGTATCCATATAGGAGAAAACAGAGTGAAACCTAAAAATTAAAACTGTTACTGGCAACGAACGGTTTAACCTAGAAGAACGAAATTTGGTGAGCCAAGTGGGATTGGGGTACTGATAATTACCTGAAAGTGTCATCAAGATTGGGTGAAAAAATGTGTGCTGAGATTTCAGGAAACTCGTAGTTTTTTGGCAGCTTGGCAACCCCTTTAAATGAAAGTGATTTGCGCCAGTCTCTGCTTAGGGCTACATCAATAGGAAACAAACCATAGAGATAGAACTTGGAGCTACTTTATTGTGTCAACTTTCAAAGAGCTAGCACAAACCGTGTTTGATTTAGAGTTCCAACTACATGTATCCATATAGGAGAAAACAGAGTGAAACCTAAAAATTAAAACTGTTACTGCCAACGAACCGTTTAACCTAGAAGAACGAAATTTGGTGAGCCAAGTGGGATTGGGGTACTGATCATTACCTGAAAGTGTCATCAAGATTGGGTGAAAAAATGTGTGCTGAGATTTCAGGAAACTCGTAGTTTTTTGGAAGCTTGGCAACCCCTATAAATGAAAGTGATTTGTGCCAGTCTTTGCTTAGGGCTACATCAATAGGAAACAAACCATAGAGATAGAACTTGGAGCTACTTTATTGTGTCATGTTTCAAAGAGCTAGCACAAACCGTGTTTGATTTAGAGTTCCAAATACATGTATCCATATAGGAGAAAACACAGTGAAAACTAAAAATTAAAACTGTTACTGCAACGAACGGTTTAACCTAGAAGAGAGAAATTTGGTGAGCCAAGTGGGATTGGGGTACTGATCATTACCTGAAAGAGTCATCAAGATTGGGTGAAAAAATGTGTGCTGAGATTTCAGGAAACTCGTAGTTTTTTGGAAGATTGGCAACCCCTTTCCATGAAAGTGATTTGCGCCAGTCTCTGCTTAGGGCTACATCAATAGGAAACAAACCATAGAGATAGAACTTGGAGCTACTTTATTGTGTCAAGTTTCAAAGAGCTAGCACAAACCGTGTTTGATTTAGACTTCCAACTACATGTATCCATATAGGAGAAAACAGAGTGAAACCTAAAAATTAAAACTGTTACTGCCAACGAACGGTTTAACCTAGAAGAACGAAATTTGGTGAGCCAAATGGGATTGGGGTACTGATCATTACCTGAAAGTGTCATCAAGATTGGGTGAAAAAATGTGTGCTGAGATTTCAGGAAACTCGTAGTTTTTTGGAAGATTGGCAACCCCTTTCGATGAAAGTGATTTGCGCCAGTCTCTGCTTAGGGCTACATCAATAGGAAACAAACCATTGAGATAGAACTTGGAGCTACTTTATTGTGTCAAGTTTCAAAGAGCTAGCACAAACCATGTTTGATTTAGACTTCCAAGTACATGTATCCATATAGGAGATAACAGAGTGAAACCTAAAAATTAAAACTGTTACTGCCAACGAACGGTTTAACCTAGAAGAACGAAATTTGGTGAGCCAAGTGGGATTGGGGTACTGATCATTACCTGAAAGTGTCATCAAGATTGGGTGAAAAAATGTGTGCTGAGATTTCAGGAAATTCGTAGTTTTTTGGAAGCTTGGCAACCCCTTTAAATGAAAGTGATTTGCACCAGTCTCTGCTTAGGGCTACATCAATAGGAAACAAACCATAGAGATAGAACATGGAGCTACTTTATTGTGTCAAGTTTCAAAGAGCTAGCACAAACCGTGTTTGATTTAGAGTTCCAACTACATGTATCTATATAGGAGAAAACACAGTGAAAACTAAAAATTGAAACTGTTACTGCCAACGAACGGTTTAACCTAGAAGAGAGAAATTTGGTGAGCCAAGTGGGATTGGGGTACTGATCATTACCTGAAAGTGTCATCAAGATTGGGTGAAAAAATGTGTGCTGAGATTTCAGGAAACTCGTAGTTTTTTGGAAGATTGGCAACCCCTTTCCATGAAAGTGATTTGCGCCAGTCTCTGCTCAGGGCTACATCAATAGGAAACAAACCACAGAGATAGAACTTGGAGCTACTTTATTGTGTCAAGTTTCAAAGAGCTAGCACAAACCGTGTTTGATTTAGACTTCCAACTACATGTATCCATATAGGAGAAAACAGAGTGAAACCTAAAAATTAAAACTGTTACTGCCAACGAACGGTTTAAACTGGAAGAACGAAATTTGGTGAGCCAAGTGGGATTGGGTACTGATCATTACCTGAAAGTGTCATCAAGATTGGGTGAAAAAATGTGTGCTGAGATTTCAGGAAACTCGTAGTTTTTTGGAAGATTGGCAACCCCTTTCCATGAAAGTGATTTGCGCCAGTCTCTGCTTAGGTCTACATCAATAGGAAACAAACCATACAGATAGAACTTGGAGCTACTTTATTGTGTCAAGTTTCAAAGAACTAGCACAAACCGTGTTTGATTTAGACTTCCAACTACATGTATCCATATAGGAGAAAACAGAGTGAAAACTAAAAATTAAAACTGTTACTGCCAACGAACGGTTTAACCTAGAAGAACGAAATTTGGTGAGCCAAGTGGGATTGGGGTACTGATCATTACCTGAAAGTGTCATCAAGATTGGGTGAAAAAATGTGTGCTGAGATTTCAGGAAACTCGTAGTTTTTTGGAAGATTGGCAACCCCTTTCCATGAAAGTGATTTGCGCCAGTCTCTGCTTAGGGCTACATCAATAGGAAACAAACCATAGAGATAGAACTTGGAGCTACTTTATTGTGTCAAGTTTCAAAGAACTAGCACAAACCGTGTTTGATTTAGACTTCCAACTACATGTATCCATATAGGAGAAAACAGAGTGAAACCTAAAAATTAAAACTGTTACTGCCAACGAACGGTTTAACCTAGAAGAACGAAATTTGGTGAGCCAAATGGGATTGGGGTACTGATCATTACCTGAAAGTGTCATCAAGATTGGGTGAAAAAATATGTGCTGAGATTTCAGGAAACTCGTAGTTTTTTGGAAGATTGGCAAACCCTTTCCATGAAAGTGATTTGTGCCAGTCTCTGCTTAGGGCTACATCAATAGGAAACAAACCATTGAGATAGAACTTGGAGCTACTTTATTGTGTCAAGTTTCAAAGAGCTAGCACAAACCATGTTTGATTTAGACTTCCAAGTACATGTATCCATATAGGAGATAACAGAATGAAACCTAAAAATTAAAACTGTTACTGCCAACGAACGGTTTAACCTAGAAGAACGAAATTTGGTGAGCCAAGTGGGATTGGGGTACTGATCATTACCTGAAAGTGTCATCAAGATTGGGTGAAAAAATGTGTGCTGAGATTTCAGGAAATTCGTAGTTTTTTGGAAGCTTGGCAACCCCTTTAAATGAAAGTGATTTGCACCAGTCTCTGCTTAGGGCTACATCAATAGGAAACAAACCATAGAGATAGAACATGGAGCTACTTTATTGTGTCAAGTTTCAAAGAGCTAGCACAAACCGTGTTTGATTTAGAGTTCCAACTACATGTATCCATATAGGAGAAAACACAGTGAAAACTAAAAATTAAAACTGTTACTGCAACGAACGGTTTAACCTAGAAGAGAGAAATTTGGTGAGCCAAGTGGGATTGGGGTACTGATCATTACCTGAAAGAGTCATCAAGATTGGGTGAAAAAATGTGTGCTGAGATTTCAGGAAACTCGTAGTTTTTTGGAAGATTGGCAACCCCTTTCCATGAAAGTGATTTGCGCCAGTCTCTGCTTAGGGCTACATCAATAGGAAACAAACCATAGAGATAGAACTTGGAGCTACTTTATTGTGTCAAGTTTCAAAGAGCTAGCACAAACCGTGTTTGATTTAGACTTCCAACTACATGTATCCATATAGGAGAAAACAGAGTGAAACCTAAAAATTAAAACTGTTACTGCCAACGAACGGTTTAACCTAGAAGAACGAAATTTGGTGAGCCAAGTGGGATTGGGGTACTGATCTTTACCTGAAAGTGTCATCAAGATTGGGTGAAAAAATGTGTGCTGAGATTTCAGGAAACTCGCAGTTTTTTGGAAGATTGGCAACCCCTTTCCATGAAAGTGATTTGCGCCAGTCTCTGCTTAGGGCTACATCAATAGGAAACAAACCATAGAGATAGAACTTGGAGCTACTTTATTGTGTCAAGTTTCAAAGAGCTAGCACAAACCGTGTTTGATTTAGAGTTCCAACTACATGTATCCATATAGGAGAAAACAGAGTGAAACCTAAAAATTAAAACTGTTACTGCCAAAGAACGGTTTAACCTAGAAGAACGAAATTTGGTGCGCCAAGTTGGAATGGGGTACTGATCATTACCTGAAAGTGTCATCAAGATTGGGTGAAAAAATGTGTGCTGAGATTTCAGGAAACTCGTAGTTTTTTGGAAGATTGGCAACCCCTTTCCATAAAAGTGATTTGCGCCAGTCTCTGCTTAGGGCTACATCAATAGGAAATAAACCATAGAGATAGAACTGGGAGCTACTTTATTGTGTCAAGTTTCAAAGAGCTAGCACAAACCGTGTTTGATTTAGAGTTCCAACTACATGTATCCATATAGGAGAAAACAGAGTGAAACCTAAAAATTAAAACTGTTACTGCCAACGAATGGTTTAAACTGGAAGAACGAAATTTGGTGAGCCAAGTGGGATTGGGTACTGATCATTACCTGAAAGTGTCATCAAGATTGGGTGAAAAAATGTGTGCTGAGATTTCAGGAAACTCGTGGTTTTTTGGAAGATTGGCAACCCCTTTCCATGAAAGTGATTTGCGCCAGTCTCTGCTTAGGGCTACATCAATAGGAAACAAACCATAGAGATAGAACTTGGAGCTACTTTATTGTGTCAAGTTTCAAAGAACTAGCACAAACCGTGTTTGATTTAGACTTCCAACTACATGTATCCATATAGGAGAAAACAGAGTGAAACCTAAAAATTAAAACTGTTACTGCCAACGAACGGTTTAACCTAGAAGAACGAAATTTGGTGAGCCAAGTGGGATTGGGGTACTGATCATTACCTGAAAGTGTCATCAAGATTGGGTGAAAAAATGTGTGCTGAGATTTCAGGAAACTCGCAGTTTTTTGGAAGATTGGCAACCCCTTTCCATGAAAGTGATTTGCGCCAGTCTCTGCTTAGGGCTACATCAATAGGAAACAAACCATAGAGATAGAACTTGGAGCTACTTTATTGTGTCAAGTTTCACAGAGCTAGCACAAACCGTGTTTGATTTAGAGTTCCAACTACATGTATTCATATAGGAGAAAATTGAGTGAAACCTAAAAATTAAAATTGTTACTGCCAACGAACGGTTTAACCTAGAAGAACGAAATTTGGTGAGCCAAGTGGGATTGGGGTACTGATAATTACCTGAAAGTGTCATCAATATTGGGTGAAAAAATGTGTGCTGAGATTTCAGGAAACTCGTAGTTTTTTGGCAGCTTGGCAACCCCTTTAAATGAAAGTGATTTGCGCCAGTCTCTGCTTAGGGCTACATCAATAGGAAACAAACCATAGAGATAGAACTTGGAGCTACTTTATTGTGTCAAGTTTCAAAGAGCTAGCACAAACCGTGTTTGATTTAGAGTTCCAACTACATGTATCCATATAGGAGAAAACAGAGTGAAACCTAAAAATTAAAACTGTTACTGCCAACGAACGGTTTAACCTAGAAGAACGAAATTTGGTGAGCCAAGTGGGATTGGGGTACTGATCATTACCTGAAAGTGTCATCAAGATTGGGTGAAAAAATGTGTGCTGAGATTTCAGGAAACTCGTAGTTTTTTGGAAGCTTGGCAACCCCTGTAAATGTAAGTGATTTGTGCCAGTCTCTGGTTAGGGCTACATCAATAGGAAACAAACCATAGAGATAGAACTTGGAGCTACTTTATTGTGTCAAGTTTCAAAGAGCTAGCACAAACCGTGTTTGATTTAGAGTTCCAACTACATGTATCCATATAGGAGAAAACAGAGTGAAACCTAAAAATTAAAACTGTTACTGCCAACGAACGGTTTAACCTAGAAGAACGAAATTTGGTGAGCCAAGTGGGATTGGGGTACTGATCATTACCTGAAAGTGTCATCAAGATTGGGTGAAAAAATGTGTGCTGAGATTTCAGGAAACTCGTAGTTTTTTGGAAGATTGGCAACCCCTTTCCATGAAAGTGATTTGTGCCAGTCTCTGCTTAGGGCTACATCAATAGGAAACAAACCATAGAGATAGAACTTGGAGCTACTTTATTGTGTCAAGTTTCAAAGAGCTACCACAAACCGTGTTTGATTTAGAGTTCCAACTACATGTATCCATATAGGAGAAAACAGCGTGAAACCTAAAAATTCAAACTGTTACTGCCAACGAACGGTTTAAACTAGAAGAACGAAATTTGGTGAGCCAAGTGGGATTGGGGTACTGATCATTACCTGAAAGTGTCATCAAGATTGGGTGAAAAAATGTGTGCTGAGATTTCAGGAAACTCGTAGTTTTTTGGAAGATTGGCAACCCCTTTCCATGAAAGTGATTTGCGCCAGTCTCTGCTTAGGGCTACATCAATAGGAAACAAACCATAGAGATAGAACTTGGAGTACTTTATTGTGTCAAGTTTCAAAGAGCTAGCACAAACCGTGTTTGATTTAGACTTCCAACTACATGTATCCATATAGGAGAAAACAGAGTGAAACTTAAAAATTAAAACTGTTACTGCCAACGAACGGTTTAACTTAGAAGAACGAAATTTGGTGAGCCAAATGGGATTGGGGTACTGATCATTACCTGAAAGTGTCATCAAGATTGGGTGAAAAAATGTGTGCTGAGATTTCAGGAAACTCGTAGTTTGTTGGAAGATTGGCAACCCCTTTCCATGAAAGTGATTTGCGCCAGTCTCTGCTTAGGGCTACATCAATAGGAAAAAAACCATTGAGATAGAACTTGGAGCTACTTTATTGTGTCAAGTTTCAAAGAGCTAGCACAAACCATGTTTGATTTAGACTTCCAACTACATGTATCCATATAGGAGATAACAGAGTGAAACCTAAAATTTAAAATTGTTACTGCCAACGAACGGTTTAACCTAAAAGAACGAAATTTGGTGAGCCAAGTGGGATTGGGGTACTGATAATTACCTGAAAGTGTCATCAATATTGGGTGAAAAAATGTGTGCTGAGATTTCAGGAAACTCGTAGTTTTTTGGCAGCTTGGCAACCTTTTTAAATGAAAGTGATTTACGCCAGTCTCTGCTTAGGGCTACATCAATAGGAAACAAACCATAGAGATAGAACTTGGAGCTACTTTATTGTGTCAAGTTTCAAAGAGCTAGCACAAACCGTGTTTGATTTAGAGTTCCAACTACATGTATCCATATAGTTGAAAACAGAGTGAAACCTAAAAATTAAAACTGTTACTGCCAACGAACCGTTTAACCTAGAAGAACGAAATTTGGTGAGCCAAGTGGGATTGGGGTACTGATCATTACCTGAAAGTGTCATCAAGATTGGGTGAAAAAATGTGTGCTGAGATTTCAGGAAACTCGTAGTTTTTTGGAAGATTGGCAACCCCTTTCCATGAAAGTGATTTGTGCCAGTCTCTGCTTAGGGCTACATCAATAGGAAACAAACCATAGAGATAGAACTTGGAGCTACTTTATTGTGTCAAGTTTCAAAGAGCTACCACAAACCGTGTTTGATTTAGAGTTCCAACTACATGTATCCATATAGGAGAAAACAGAGTGAAACCTAAAAATTAAAACTGTTACTGCCAACGAACGGTTTAACCTAGAAGAACGAAATTTGGTGAGCCAAGTGGGATTGGGGTACTGATCATTACCTGAAAGTGTCATCAAGATTGGGTGAAAAAATGTGTGCTGAGATTTCAGGAAACTCGTAGTTTGTTGGAAGATTGGCAACCCCTTTCCATGAAAGTGATTTGCGCCAGTCTCTGCTTAGGGCTACATCAATAGGAAACAAACCATAGAGATAGAACTTGGAGCTACTTTATTGTGTCAAGTTTCAAAGAGCTACCACAAACCGTGTTTGATTTAGACTTCCAACTACATGTATCCATATAGGAGAAAACAGAGTGAAACCTAAAAATTCAAACTGTTACTGCCAACGAACGGTTTAACCTAGAAGAACGAAATTTGGTGAGCCAAGTGGGATTGGGGTACTGATCATTACCTGAAAGTGTCATCAAGATTGGGTGAAAAAATGTGTGCTGAGATTTCAGGAAACTCGTAGTTTTTTGGAAGATTGGCAACCCCTTTCCATGAAAGTGATTTGCGCCAGTCTCTGCTTAGGGCTACATCAATAGGAAACAAACCATAGAGATAGAACTTGGAGTACTTTATTGTGTCAAGTTTCAAAGAGCTAGCACAAACCGTGTTTCATTTAGACTTCCAACTACATGTATCCATATAGGAGAAAACAGAGTGAAACCTAAAAATTAAAACTGTTACTGCCAACGAACGGTTTAACTTAGAAGAACGAAATTTGGTGAGCCAAATGGGATTGGGGTACTGATCATTACCTGAAAGTGTCATCAAGATTGGGTGAAAAAATGTGTGCTGAGATTTCAGGAAACTCGTAGTTTGTTGGAAGATTGGCAACCCCTTTCCATGAAAGTGATTTGCTCCAGTCTCTGCTTAGGGCTACATCAATAGGAAACAAACCATTGAGATAGAACTTGGAGCTACTTTATTGTGTCAAGTTTCAAAGAGCTAGCACAAACCATGTTTGATTTAGACTTCCAACTACATGTATCCATATAGGAGATAACAGAGTGAAACCTAAAATTTAAAATTGTTACTGCCAACGAACGGTTTAACCTAGAAGAACGAAATTTGGTGAGCCAAGTGGGATTGGGGTACTGATAATTACCTGAAAGTGTCATCAATATTGGGTGAAAAAATGTGTGCTGAGATTTCAGGAAACTCGTAGTTTTTTGGCAGCTTGGCAACCTTTTTAAATGAAAGTGATTTGCGCCAGTCTCTGCTTAGGGCTACATCAATAGGAAACAAACCATAGAGATAGAACTTGGAGCTACTTTATTGTGTCAAGTTTCAAAGAGCTAGCACAAACCGTGTTTGATTTAGAGTTCCAACTACATGTATCCATATAGTTGAAAACAGAGTGAAACCTAAAAATTAAAACTGTTACTGCCAACGAACCGTTTAACCTAGAAGAACGAAATTTGGTGAGCCAAGTGGGATTGGGGTACTGATCATTACCTGAAAGTGTCATCAAGATTGGGTGAAAAAATGTGTGCTGAGATTTCAGGAAACTCGTAGTTTTTTGGAAGATTGGCAACCCCTTTCCATGAAAGTGATTTGTGCCAGTCTCTGCTTAGGGCTACATCAATAGGAAACAACCATAGAGATAGAACTTGGAGCTACTTTATTGTGTCAAGTTTCAAAGAGCTAGCACAAACCGTGTTTGATTTAGAGTTCCAACTACATGTATCCATATAGGAGAAAACAGAGTGAAACCTAAAAATTCAAACTGTTACTGCCAACGAACGGTTTAACCTAGAAGAACGAAATTTGGTGAGCCAAGTGGGATTGGGGTACTGATCATTACCTGAAAGTGTCATCAAGATTGGGTGAAAAAATGTGTGCTGAGATTTCAGGAAACTCGTAGTTTTTTGGAAGATTGGCAACCCCTTTCCATGAAAGTGATTTGCGCCAGTCTCTGCTTAGGGCTACATCAATAGGAAACAAACCATAGAGATAGAACTTGGAGTACTTTATTGTGTCAAGTTTCAAAGAGCTAGCACAAACCGTGTTTCATTTAGACTTCCAACTACATGTATCCATATAGGAGAAAACAGAGTGAAACCTAAAAATTAAAACTGTTACTGCCAACGAACGGTTTAACTTAGAAGAACGAAATTTGGTGAGCCAAATGGGATTGGGGTACTGATCATTACCTGAAAGTGTCATCAAGATTGGGTGAAAAAATGTGTGCTGAGATTTCAGGAAACTCGTAGTTTGTTGGAAGATTGGCAACCCCTTTCCATGAAAGTGATTTGCGCCAGTCTCTGCTTAGGGCTACATCAATAGGAAACAAACCATTGAGATAGAACTTGGAGCTACTTTATTGTGTCAAGTTTCAAAGAGCTAGCACAAACCATGTTTGATTTAGACTTCCAACTACATGTATCCATATAGGAGATAACAGAGTGAAACCTAAAATTTAAAATTGTTACTGCCAACGAACGGTTTAACCTAGAAGAACGAAATTTGGTGAGCCAAGTGGGATTGGGGTACTGATAATTACCTGAAAGTGTCATCAATATTGGGTGAAAAAATGTGTGCTGAGATTTCAGGAAACTCGTAGTTTTTTGGCAGCTTGGCAACCTTTTTAAATGAAAGTGATTTACGCCAGTCTCTGCTTAGGGCTACATCAATAGGAAACAAACCATAGAGATAGAACTTGGAGCTACTTTATTGTGTCAAGTTTCAAAGAGCTAGCACAAACCGTGTTTGATTTAGAGTTCCAACTACATGTATCCATATAGTTGAAAACAGAGTGAAACCTAAAAATTAAAACTGTTACTGCCAACGAACCGTTTAACCTAGAAGAACGAAATTTGGTGAGCCAAGTGGGATTGGGGTACTGATCATTACCTGAAAGTGTCATCAAGATTGGGTGAAAAAATGTGTGCTGAGATTTCAGGAAACTCGTAGTTTTTTGGAAGATT
Organism: Spermophilus citellus; assembly: GCF_964194105.1. Lineage (NCBI taxonomy): Eukaryota > Metazoa > Chordata > Mammalia > Rodentia > Sciuridae > Spermophilus > Spermophilus citellus. Next base: position 83,934 of record NW_027673146.1, read on the forward strand.
GGCAACCCCTTTCCATGAAAGTGATTTGTGCCAGTCTCTGCTTAGGGCTACATCAATAGGAAACAACCATAGAGATAGAACTTGGAGCTACTTTATTGTGTCAAGTTTCAAAGAGCTAGCACAAACCGTGTTTGATTTAGAGTTCCAACTACATGTATCCATATAGGAGAAAACAGAGTGAAACCTAAAAATTAAAACTGTTACTGCCAACGAACGGTTTAACCTAGAAGAACGAAATTTGGTGAGCCAAGTGGGATTGGGGTACTGATCATTACCTGAAAGTGTCATCAAGATTGGGTGAAAAAATGTGTGCTGAGATTTCAGGAAACTCGTAGTTTTTTGGAAGATTGGCAACCCCTTTCCATGAAAGTGATTTGTGCCAGTCTCTGCTTAGGGCTACATCAATAGGAAACAAACCATAGAGATAGAACTTGGAGCTACTTTATTGTGTCAAGTTTCAAAGAGCTACCACAAAACGTGTTTGATTTAGAGTTCCAACTACATGTATCCATATAGGAGAAAACAGAGTGAAACCTAAAAATTAAAACTGTTACTGCCAACGAACGGTTTAACCTAGAAGAACGAAATTTGGTGAGCCAAGTGGGATTGGGGTACTGATCATTACCTGAAAGTGTCATCAAGATTGGGTGAAAAAATGTGTGCTGAGATTTCAGGAAACTCGTAGTTTGTTGGAAGATTGGCAACCCCTTTCCATGAAAGTGATTTGCGCCAGTCTCTGCTTAGGGCTACATCAATAGGAAACAAACCATAGAGATAGAACTTGGAGCTACTTTATTGTGTCAAGTTTCAAAGAGCTACCACAAACCGTGTTTGATTTAGACTTCCAACTACATGTATCCATATAGGAGAAAACAGAGTGAAACCTAAAATTTAAAATTGTTACTGCCAACGAACGGTTTAACCTAGAAGAACGAAATTTGGTGAGCCAAGTGGGATTGGGGTACTGATAATTACCTGAAAGTGTCATCAATATTGGGTGAAAAAATGTGTGCTGAGATTTCAGGAAACTCGTAGTTTTTTGGAAGCTTGGCAACCTTTTTAAATGAAAGTGATTTGCGCCAGTCTCTGCTTAGGGCTACATCAATAGGAAACAAACCATAGAGATAGAACTTGGAGCTACTTTATTGTGTCAAGTTTCAAAGAGCTAGCACAAACCGTGTTTGATTTAGAGTTCCAACTACATGTATCCATATAGTTGAAAACAGAGTGAAACCTAAAAATTAAAACTGTTACTGCCAACGAACCGTTTAACCTAGAAGAACGAAATTTGGTGAGCCAAGTGGGATTGGGGTACTGATCATTACCTGAAAGTGTCATCAAGATTGGGTGAAAAAATGTGTGCTGAGATTTCAGGAAACTCGTAGTTTTTTGGAAGATTGGCAACCCCTTTCCATGAAAGTGATTTGTGCCAGTCTCTGCTTAGGGCTACATCAATAGGAAACAACCATAGAGATAGAACTTGGAGCTACTTTATTGTGTCAAGTTTCAAAGAGCTAGCACAAACCGTGTTTGATTTAGAGTTCCAACTACATGTATCCATATAGGAGAAAACAGAGTGAAACCTAAAAATTCAAACTGTTACTGCCAACGAACGGTTTAACCTAGAAGAACGAAATTTGGTGAGCCAAGTGGGATTGGGGTACTGATCATTACCTGAAAGTGTCATCAAGATTGGGTGAAAAAATGTGTGCTGAGATTTCAGGAAACTCGTAGTTTTTTGGAAGATTGGCAACCCCTTTCCATGAAAGTGATTTGCGCCAGTCTCTGCTTAGGGCTACATCAATAGGAAACAAACCATAGAGATAGAACTTGGAGTACTTTATTGTGTCAAGTTTCAAAGAGCTAGCACAAACCGTGTTTCATTTAGACTTCCAACTACATGTATCCATATAGGAGAAAACAGAGTGAAACCTAAAAATTAAAACTGTTACTGCCAACGAACGGTTTAACTTAGAAGAACGAAATTTGGTGAGCCAAATGGGATTGGGGTACTGATCATTACCTGAAAGTGTCATCAAGATTGGGTGAAAAAATGTGTGCTGAGATTTCAGGAAACTCGTAGTTTGTTGGAAGATTGGCAACCCCTTTCCATGAAAGTGATTTGCGCCAGTCTCTGCTTAGGGCTACATCAATAGGAAACAAACCATTGAGATAGAACTTGGAGCTACTTTATTGTGTCAAGTTTCAAAGAGCTAGCACAAACCATGTTTGATTTAGACTTCCAACTACATGTATCCATATAGGAGATAACAGAGTGAAACCTAAAATTTAAAATTGTTACTGCCAACGAACGGTTTAACCTAGAAGAACGAAATTTGGTGAGCCAAGTGGGATTGGGGTACTGATAATTACCTGAAAGTGTCATCAATATTGGGTGAAAAAATGTGTGCTGAGATTTCAGGAAACTCGTAGTTTTTTGGCAGCTTGGCAACCTTTTTAAATGAAAGTGATTTGCGCCAGTCTCTGCTTAGGGCTACATCAATAGGAAACAAACCATAGAGATAGAACTTGGAGCTACTTTATTGTGTCAAGTTTCAAAGAGCTAGCACAAACCGTGTTTGATTTAGAGTTCCAACTACATGTATCCATATAGTTGAAAACAGAGTGAAACCTAAAAATTAAAACTGTTACTGCCAACGAACCGTTTAACCTAGAAGAACGAAATTTGGTGAGCCAAGTGGGATTGGGGTACTGATCATTACCTGAAAGTGTCATCAAGATTGGGTGAAAAAATGTGTGCTGAGATTTCAGGAAACTCGTAGTTTTTTGGAAGATTGGCAATCCCTTTCCATGAAAGTGATTTGTGCCAGTCTCTGCTTAGGGCTACATCAATAGGAAACAACCATAGAGATAGAACTTGGAGGTACTTTATTGTGTCAAGTTTCAAAGAGCTAGCACAAACCGGGTTTGATTTAGAGTTCCAACTACATGTATCCATATAGGAGAAAACAGAGTGAAACCTAAAAATTAAAACTGTTACTGCCAACGAACGGTTTAACCTAGAAGAACGAAATTTGGTGAGCCAAGTGGGATTGGGGTACTGATCATTACCTGAAAGTGTCATCAAGATTGGGTGAAAAAATGTGTGCTGAGATTTCAGGAAACTCGTAGTTTTTTGGAAGATTGGCAACCCCTTTCCATGAAAGGGATTTGTGCCAGTCTCTGCTTAGGGCTACATCAATAGGAAACAAACCATAGAGATAGAACTTGGAGCTACTTTATTGTGTCAAGTTTCAAAGAGCTACCACAAACCGTGTTTGCTTTAGAGTTCCAACTACATGTATCCATATAGGAGAAAACAGAGTGAAACCTAAAAATTCAAACTGTTACTGCCAACGAACGGTTTAAACTAGAAGAACGAAATTTGGTGAGCCAAGTGGGATTGGGGTACTGATCATTACCTGAAAGTGTCATCAAGATTGGGTGAAAAAATGTGTGCTGAGATTTCTGGAAACTCGTAGTTTTTTGGAAGATTGGCAACCCCTTTCCATGAAAGTGATTTGCGCCAGTCTCTGCTTAGGGCTACATCAATAGGAAACAAACCATAGAGATAGAACTTGGAGTACTTTATTGTGTCAAGTTTCAAAGAGCTAGCACAAACCGTGTTTGATTTAGACTTCCAACTACTGTATCCATATAGGAGAAAACAGAGTGAAACCTAAAAATTAAAACTGTTACTGCCAACGAACGGTTTAACCTAGAAGAACGAAATTTGGTGAGCCAAATGGGATTTGTTGTACTGATCATTACCTGAAAGTGTCATCAAGATTGGGTGAAAAAATGTGTGCTGAGATTTCAGGAAACTCGTAGTTTTTTGGAAGATTGGCAACCCCTTTCCATGAAAGTGATTTGCGCCAGTCTCTGCTTAGGGCTACATCAATAGGAAACAATCCATTAAGATAGAACTTGGAGCTACTTTATTGTGTCAAGTTTCAAAGAGCTAGCACAAACCATGTTTGATTTAGACTTCCAACTACATGTATCCATATAGGAGATAACAGAGTGAAACCTAAAAATTAAAACTGTTACTGCCAAAGAACGGTTTAAACTAGAAGAACGAAATTTGGTGAGCCAAGTGGGATTGTGGTACTGATCATTACCTGAAAGTGTCATCAAGATTGGGTGAAAAAATGTGTGCTGAGATTTCAGGAAACTCGTAGTTTTTTGGAGGCTTGGCAACCCCTGTAAATGAAAGTGATTTGTGCCAGTCTCTGCTTAGGGCTACATCAATAGGAAACAAACCATAGAGATAGAACTTGGAGCTACTTTTTTGTATCAAGTTTCAAAGAGCTAGCACAAACCGTGTTTGATTTAGAGTTCCAACTACATGTATCCATACAGGAGAAAACAGAGTGAAACCTAAAAATTAAAACTGTTACTGCCAACGAACGGTTTAACCTAGAAGAACGAAATTTGGTGAGCCAAGTGGGATTTGTTGTACTGATCATTACCTGAAAGTGTCATCAAGATTGGGTGAAAAAATATGTGCGGAGATTTCAGGAAACTCGTAGTTTTTTGGAAGATTGGCAACCCCTTTCCATGAAAGTGATTTGCACCAGTCTTTGCTTAGGGCTACATCAATAGGAAACAAACCATAGAGATAGAACTTGGAGCTACTTTATTGTGTCAAGTTTCAAAGAGCTAGCACAAACCGTGTTTGATTTAGACTTCCAACTACATGTATCCATATAGGAGAAAACAGAGTGAAACCTAAAAATTAAAACTGTTACTGCCAACGAACGGTTTAACCTAGAAGAACGAAATTTAGTGAGCCAAGTGGGATTGGGGTACTGATCATTACCTGAAAGTGTCATCAAGATTGGGTGAAAAAATGTGTGCTGAGATTTCAGGAAATTCGTAGTTTTTTGGAAGCTTGGCAACCCCTTTAAATGAAAGTGATTTGCAACAGTCTCTGCTTAGGGCTACATCAATAGGAAACAAACCATAGAGATAGAACATGGAGCTACTTTATTGTGTCAAGTTTCAAAGAGCTAGCACAAACCGTGTTTGATTTAGAGTTCCAACTACATGTATCCATATAGGAGAAAACACAGTGAAAACTAAAAATTAAAACTGTTACTGCCAACGAACGGTTTAACCTAGAAGAACGAAATTTGGTGAGCCAAGTGGGATTGGGGTACTGATCATTACCTGAAAGTGTCATCAAGATTGGGTGAAAAAATGTGTGCTGAGATTTCAGGAAACTCGTAGTTTTTTGGAAGATTGGCAACCCCTTTCCATGAAAGTGATTTGCGCCAGTCTCTGCTTAGGGCTACATCAACAGGAAACAATTCATTGAGATAGAACTTGGAGCTACTTTATTGTGTCAAGTTTCAAAGAGCTAGCACAAACCATGTTTGATTTAGACTTCCAACTACATGTATCCATATAGAAGATAACAGAGTGAAACCTAAAAATTAAAACTGTTACTGCCAAAGAACGGTTTAAACTAGAAGAACGAAATTTGGTGAGCCAAGTGGGATTGTGGTACTGATCATTACCTGAAAGTGTCATCAAGATTGGGTGAAAAAATGTGTGCTGAGATTTCAGGAAACTCGTAGTTTTTTGGAGGCTTGGCAACCCCTGTAAATGAAAGTGATTTGTGCCAGTCTCTGCTTAGGGCTACATCAATAGGAAACAAACCATAGAGATAGAACTTGGAGCTACTTTATTGTATCAAGTTTCAAAGAGCTAGCACAAACCGTGTTTGATTTAGAGTTCCAACTACATGTATCCATATAGGAGAAAACAGAGTGAAACCTAAAAATTAAAACTGTTACTGCCAACGAACGGTTTAACCTAGAAGAACGAAATTTGGTGAGCCAATTGGGATTTGTTGTACTGATCATTACCTGAAAGTGTCATCAATATTGGGTGAAAAAATGTGTGCGGAGATTTCAGGAAACTCGTAGTTTTTTGGAAGATTGGCAACCCCTTTCCATGAAAGTGATTTGCACCAGTCTTTGCTTAGGGCTACATCAATAGGAAACAAACCATAGAGATAGAACTTGGAGCTACTTTATTGTGTCAAGTTTCAAAGAGCTAGCACAAACCGTGTTTGATTTAGACTTCCAACTACATGTATCCATATAGGAGAAAACAGAGTGAAACCTAAAAATTAAAACTGTTACTGCCAACGAACGGTTTAACCTAGAAGAACGAAATTTAGTGAGCCAAGTGGGATTGGGGTACTGATCATTACCTGAAAGTGTCATCAAGATTGGGTGAAAAAATGTGTGCTGAGATTTCAGGAAATTCGTAGTTTTTTGGAAGCTTGGCAACCCCTTTAAATGAAAGTGATTTGCAACAGTCTCTGCTTAGGGCTACATCAATAGGAAACAAACCATAGAGATAGAACATGGAGCTACTTTATTGTGTCAAGTTTCAAAGAGCTAGCACAAACCGTGTTTGATTTAGAGTTCCAACTACATGTATCCATATAGGAGAAAACACAGTGAAAACTAAAAATTAAAACTGTTACTGCCAACGAACGGTTTAACCTAGAAGAACGAAATTTGGTGAGCCAAGTGGGATTGGGGTACTGATCATTACCTGAAAGTGTCATCAAGATTGGGTGAAAAAATGTGTGCTGAGATTTCAGGAAACTCGTATTTTTTTGGAAGATTGGCAAACCCTTTCCATGAAAGTGATTTGGCCAGTCTCTGCTTAGGGCTACATCAATAGGAAACAAACCATTGAGATAGAACTTGGAGCTACTTTATTGTGTCAAGTTTCAAAGAGCTAGCACCAACCGTGTTTGATTTAGACTTCCAACTACATGTATCCATATAGGAGAAAACAGAGTGAAACCTAAAAATTCAAACTGTTACTGCCAACGAACGGTTTAAACTAGAAGAACGAAATTTGGTGAGCCAAGTGGGATTGGGGTACTGATCATTACCTGAAAGTGTCATCAAGATTGGGTGAAAAAATGTGTGCTGAGATTTCAGGAAACTCGTAGTTTTTTGGAAGATTGGCAACCCCTTTCCATGAAAGTGATTTGCGCCAGTCTCTGCTTAGGGCTACATCAATAGGAAACAAACCATAGAGATAGAACTTGGAGTGCTTTATTGTGTCAAGTTTCAAAGAGCTAGCACAAACCGTGTTTGATTTAGACTTCCAACTACTGTATCCATATAGGAGAAAACAGAGTGAAACCTAAAAATTAAAACTGTTACTGCCAACGAACGGTTTAACCTAGAAGAACGAAATTTGGTGAGCCAAATGGGATTGGGGTACTGATCATTACCTGAAAGTGTCATCAAGATTGGGTGAAAAAATGTGTGCTGAGATTTCAGGAAACTCGTAGTTTTTTGGAAGATTGGCAACCCCTTTCCATGAAAGTGATTTGCGCCAGTCTCTGCTTAGGGCTACATCAACAGGAAACAATTCATTGAGATAGAACTTGGAGCTACTTTATTGTGTCAAGTTTCAAAGAGCTAGCACAAACCATGTTTGATTTAGACTTCCAACTACATGTATCCATATAGAAGATAACAGAGTGAAACCTAAAAATTAAAACTGTTACTGCCAAAGAACGGTTTAAACTAGAAGAACGAAATTTGGTGAGCCAAGTGGGATTGTGGTACTGATCATTACCTGAAAGTGTCATCAAGATTGGGTGAAAAAATGTGTGCTGAGATTTCAGGAAACTCGTAGTTTTTTGGAGGCTTGGCAACCCCTGTAAATGAAAGTGATTTGTGCCAGTCTCTGCTTAGGGCTACATCAATAGGAAACAAACCATAGAGATAGAACTTGGAGCTACTTTATTGTATCAAGTTTCAAAGAGCTAGCACAAACCGTGTTTGATTTAGAGTTCCAACTACATGTATCCATATAGGAGAAAACAGAGTGAAACCTAAAAATTAAAACTGTTACTGCCAACGAACGGTTTAACCTAGAAGAACGAAATTTGGTGAGCCAATTGGGATTTGTTGTACTGATCATTACCTGAAAGTGTCATCAATATTGGGTGAAAAAATGTGTGCGGAGATTTCAGGAAACTCGTAGTTTTTTGGAAGATTGGCAACCCCTTTCCATGAAAGTGATTTGCACCAGTCTTTGCTTAGGGCTACATCAATAGGAAACAAACCATAGAGATAGAACTTGGAGCTACTTTATTGTGTCAAGTTTCAAAGAGCTAGCACAAACCGTGTTTGATTTAGACTTCCAACTACATGTATCCATATAGGAGAAAACAGAGTGAAACCTAAAAATTAAAACTGTTACTGCCAACGAACGGTTTAACCTAGAAGAACGAAATTTAGTGAGCCAAGTGGGATTGGGGTACTGATCATTACCTGAAAGTGTCATCAAGATTGGGTGAAAAAATGTGTGCTGAGATTTCAGGAAACTCGTAGTTTTTTGGAAGATTGGCAACCCCTTTCCATGAAAGTGATTTGTGCCAGTCTCTGCTTAGGGCTACATCAATAGGAAACAACCATAGAGATAGAACTTGGAGCTACTTTATTGTGTCAAGTTTCAAAGAGCTAGCACAAACCGTGTTTGATTTAGAGTTCCAACTACATGTATCCATATAGGAGAAAACAGAGTGAAACCTAAAAATTAAAACTGTTACTGCCAACGAACGGTTTAACCTAGAAGAACGAAATTTGGTGAGCCAAGTGGGATTGGGGTACTGATCATTACCTGAAAGTGTCATCAAGATTGGGTGAAAAAATGTGTGCTGAGATTTCAGGAAACTCGTATTTTTTTGGAAGATTGGCAAACCCTTTCCATGAAAGTGATTTGGCCAGTCTCTGCTTAGGGCTACATCAATAGGAAACAAACCATTGAGATAGAACTTGGAGCTACTTTATTGTGTCAAGTTTCAAAGAGCTAGCACCAACCGTGTTTGATTTAGACTTCCAACTACATGTATCCATATAGGAGAAAACAGAGTGAAACCTAAAAATTCAAACTGTTACTGCCAACGAACGGTTTAAACTAGAAGAACGAAATTTGGTGAGCCAAGTGGGATTGGGGTACTGATCATTACCTGAAAGTGTCATCAAGATTGGGTGAAAAAATGTGTGCTGAGATTTCAGGAAACTCGTAGTTTTTTGGAAGATTGGCAACCCCTTTCCATGAAAGTGATTTGCGCCAGTCTCTGCTTAGGGCTACATCAATAGGAAACAAACCATAGAGATAGAACTTGGAGTGCTTTATTGTGTCAAGTTTCAAAGAGCTAGCACAAACCGTGTTTGATTTAGACTTCCAACTACTGTATCCATATAGGAGAAAACAGAGTGAAACCTAAAAATTAAAACTGTTACTGCCAACGAACGGTTTAACCTAGAAGAACGAAATTTGGTGAGCCAAATGGGATTGGGGTACTGATCATTACCTGAAAGTGTCATCAAGATTGGGTGAAAAAATGTGTGCTGAGATTTCAGGAAACTCGTAGTTTTTTGGAAGATTGGCAACCCCTTTCCATGAAAGTGATTTGCGCCAGTCTCTGCTTAGGGCTACATCAACAGGAAACAATTCATTGAGATAGAACTTGGAGCTACTTTATTGTGTCAAGTTTCAAAGAGCTAGCACAAACCATGTTTGATTTAGACTTCCAACTACATGTATCCATATAGAAGATAACAGAGTGAAACCTAAAAATTAAAACTGTTACTGCCAAAGAACGGTTTAAACTAGAAGAACGAAATTTGGTGAGCCAAGTGGGATTGTGGTACTGATCATTACCTGAAAGTGTCATCAAGATTGGGTGAAAAAATGTGTGCTGAGATTTCAGGAAACTCGTAGTTTTTTGGAGGCTTGGCAACCCCTGTAAATGAAAGTGATTTGTGCCAGTCTCTGCTTAGGGCTACATCAATAGGAAACAAACCATAGAGATAGAACTTGGAGCTACTTTATTGTATCAAGTTTCAAAGAGCTAGCACAAACCGTGTTTGATTTAGAGTTCCAACTACATGTATCCATATAGGAGAAAACAGAGTGAAACCTAAAAATTAAAACTGTTACTGCCAACGAACGGTTTAACCTAGAAGAACGAAATTTGGTGAGCCAATTGGGATTTGTTGTACTGATCATTACCTGAAAGTGTCATCAATATTGGGTGAAAAAATGTGTGCGGAGATTTCAGGAAACTCGTAGTTTTTTGGAAGATTGGCAACCCCTTTCCATGAAAGTGATTTGCACCAGTCTTTGCTTAGGGCTACATCAATAGGAAACAAACCATAGAGATAGAACTTGGAGCTACTTTATTGTGTCAAGTTTCAAAGAGCTAGCACAAACCGTGTTTGATTTAGACTTCCAACTACATGTATCCATATAGGAGAAAACAGAGTGAAACCTAAAAATTAAAACTGTTACTGCCAACGAACGGTTTAACCTAGAAGAACGAAATTTAGTGAGCCAAGTGGGATTGGGGTACTGATCATTACCTGAAAGTGTCATCAAGATTGGGTGAAAAAATGTGTGCTGAGATTTCAGGAAATTCGTAGTTTTTTGGAAGCTTGGCAACCCCTTTAAATGAAAGTGATTTGCAACAGTCTCTGCTTAGGGCTACATCAATAGGAAACAAACCATAGAGATAGAACATGGAGCTACTTTATTGTGTCAAGTTTCAAAGAGCTAGCACAAACCGTGTTTGATTTAGAGTTCCAACTACATGTATCCATATAGGAGAAAACACAGTGAAAACTAAAAATTAAAACTGTTACTGCCAACGAACGGTTTAACCTAGAAGAACGAAATTTGGTGAGCCAAGTGGGATTGGGGTACTGATCATTACCTGAAAGTGTCATCAAGATTGGGTGAAAAAATGTGTGCTGAGATTTCAGGAAACTCGTATTTTTTTGGAAGATTGGCAAACCCTTTCCATGAAAGTGATTTGGCCAGTCTCTGCTTAGGGCTACATCAATAGGAAACAAACCATTGAGATAGAACTTGGAGCTACTTTATTGTGTCAAGTTTCAAAGAGCTAGCACCAACCGTGTTTGATTTAGACTTCCAACTACATGTATCCATATAGGAGAAAACAGAGTGAAACCTAAAAATTCAAACTGTTACTGCCAACGAACGGTTTAAACTAGAAGAACGAAATTTGGTGAGCCAAGTGGGATTGGGGTACTGATCATTACCTGAAAGTGTCATCAAGATTGGGTGAAAAAATGTGTGCTGAGATTTCAGGAAACTCGTAGTTTTTTGGAAGATTGGCAACCCCTTTCCATGAAAGTGATTTGCGCCAGTCTCTGCTTAGGGCTACATCAATAGGAAACAAACCATAGAGATAGAACTTGGAGTGCTTTATTGTGTCAAGTTTCAAAGAGCTAGCACAAACCGTGTTTGATTTAGACTTCCAACTACTGTATCCATATAGGAGAAAACAGAGTGAAACCTAAAAATTAAAACTGTTACTGCCAACGAACGGTTTAACCTAGAAGAACGAAATTTGGTGAGCCAAATGGGATTGGGGTACTGATCATTACCTGAAAGTGTCATCAAGATTGGGTGAAAAAATGTGTGCTGAGATTTCAGGAAACTCGTAGTTTTTTGGAAGATTGGCAACCCCTTTCCATGAAAGTGATTTGCGCCAGTCTCTGCTTAGGGCTACATCAACAGGAAACAATTCATTGAGATAGAACTTGGAGCTACTTTATTGTGTCAAGTTTCAAAGAGCTAGCACAAACCATGTTTGATTTAGACTTCCAACTACATGTATCCATATAGAAGATAACAGAGTGAAACCTAAAAATTAAAACTGTTACTGCCAAAGAACGGTTTAAACTAGAAGAACGAAATTTGGTGAGCCAAGTGGGATTGTGGTACTGATCATTACCTGAAAGTGTCATCAAGATTGGGTGAAAAAATGTGTGCTGAGATTTCAGGAAACTCGTAGTTTTTTGGAGGCTTGGCAACCCCTGTAAATGAAAGTGATTTGTGCCAGTCTCTGCTTAGGGCTACATCAATAGGAAACAAACCATAGAGATAGAACTTGGAGCTACTTTATTGTATCAAGTTTCAAAGAGCTAGCACAAACCGTGTTTGATTTAGAGTTCCAACTACATGTATCCATATAGGAGAAAACAGAGTGAAACCTAAAAATTAAAACTGTTACTGCCAACGAACGGTTTAACCTAGAAGAACGAAATTTGGTGAGCCAATTGGGATTTGTTGTACTGATCATTACCTGAAAGTGTCATCAATATTGGGTGAAAAAATGTGTGCGGAGATTTCAGGAAACTCGTAGTTTTTTGGAAGATTGGCAACCCCTTTCCATGAAAGTGATTTGCACCAGTCTTTGCTTAGGGCTACATCAATAGGAAACAAACCATAGAGATAGAACTTGGAGCTACTTTATTGTGTCAAGTTTCAAAGAGCTAGCACAAACCGTGTTTGATTTAGACTTCCAACTACATGTATCCATATAGGAGAAAACAGAGTGAAACCTAAAAATTAAAACTGTTACTGCCAACGAACGGTTTAACCTAGAAGAACGAAATTTAGTGAGCCAAGTGGGATTGGGGTACTGATCATTACCTGAAAGTGTCATCAAGATTGGGTGAAAAAATGTGTGCTGAGATTTCAGGAAACTCGTAGTTTTTTGGAAGATTGGCAACCCCTTTCCATGAAAGTGATTTGTGCCAGTCTCTGCTTAGGGCTACATCAATAGGAAACAACCATAGAGATAGAACTTGGAGCTACTTTATTGTGTCAAGTTTCAAAGAGCTAGCACAAACCGTGTTTGATTTAGAGTTCCAACTACATGTATCCATATAGGAGAAAACAGAGTGAAACCTAAAAATTAAAACTGTTACTGCCAACGAACGGTTTAACCTAGAAGAACGAAATTTGGTGAGCCAAGTGGGATTGGGGTACTGATCATTACCTGAAAGTGTCATCAAGATTGGGTGAAAAAATGTGTGCTGAGATTTCAGGAAACTCGTATTTTTTTGGAAGATTGGCAAACCCTTTCCATGAAAGTGATTTGGCCAGTCTCTGCTTAGGGCTACATCAATAGGAAACAAACCATTGAGATAGAACTTGGAGCTACTTTATTGTGTCAAGTTTCAAAGAGCTAGCACCAACCGTGTTTGATTTAGACTTCCAACTACATGTATCCATATAGGAGAAAACAGAGTGAAACCTAAAAATTCAAACTGTTACTGCCAACGAACGGTTTAAACTAGAAGAACGAAATTTGGTGAGCCAAGTGGGATTGGGGTACTGATCATTACCTGAAAGTGTCATCAAGATTGGGTGAAAAAATGTGTGCTGAGATTTCAGGAAACTCGTAGTTTTTTGGAAGATTGGCAACCCCTTTCCATGAAAGTGATTTGCGCCAGTCTCTGCTTAGGGCTACATCAATAGGAAACAAACCATAGAGATAGAACTTGGAGTGCTTTATTGTGTCAAGTTTCAAAGAGCTAGCACAAACCGTGTTTGATTTAGACTTCCAACTACTGTATCCATATAGGAGAAAACAGAGTGAAACCTAAAAATTAAAACTGTTACTGCCAACGAACGGTTTAACCTAGAAGAACGAAATTTGGTGAGCCAAATGGGATTGGGGTACTGATCATTACCTGAAAGTGTCATCAAGATTGGGTGAAAAAATGTGTGCTGAGATTTCAGGAAACTCGTAGTTTTTTGGAAGATTGGCAACCCCTTTCCATGAAAGTGATTTGCGCCAGTCTCTGCTTAGGGCTACATCAACAGGAAACAATTCATTGAGATAGAACTTGGAGCTACTTTATTGTGTCAAGTTTCAAAGAGCTAGCACAAACCATGTTTGATTTAGACTTCCAACTACATGTATCCATATAGAAGATAACAGAGTGAAACCTAAAAATTAAAACTGTTACTGCCAAAGAACGGTTTAAACTAGAAGAACGAAATTTGGTGAGCCAAGTGGGATTGTGGTACTGATCATTACCTGAAAGTGTCATCAAGATTGGGTGAAAAAATGTGTGCTGAGATTTCAGGAAACTCGTAGTTTTTTGGAGGCTTGGCAACCCCTGTAAATGAAAGTGATTTGTGCCAGTCTCTGCTTAGGGCTACATCAATAGGAAACAAACCATAGAGATAGAACTTGGAGCTACTTTATTGTATCAAGTTTCAAAGAGCTAGCACAAACCGTGTTTGATTTAGAGTTCCAACTACATGTATCCATATAGGAGAAAACAGAGTGAAACCTAAAAATTAAAACTGTTACTGCCAACGAACGGTTTAACCTAGAAGAACGAAATTTGGTGAGCCAATTGGGATTTGTTGTACTGATCATTACCTGAAAGTGTCATCAATATTGGGTGAAAAAATGTGTGCGGAGATTTCAGGAAACTCGTAGTTTTTTGGAAGATTGGCAACCCCTTTCCATGAAAGTGATTTGCACCAGTCTTTGCTTAGGGCTACATCAATAGGAAACAAACCATAGAGATAGAACTTGGAGCTACTTTATTGTGTCAAGTTTCAAAGAGCTAGCACAAACCGTGTTTGATTTAGACTTCCAACTACATGTATCCATATAGGAGAAAACAGAGTGAAACCTAAAAATTAAAACTGTTACTGCCAACGAACGGTTTAACCTAGAAGAACGAAATTTAGTGAGCCAAGTGGGATTGGGGTACTGATCATTACCTGAAAGTGTCATCAAGATTGGGTGAAAAAATGTGTGCTGAGATTTCAGGAAACTCGTAGTTTTTTGGAAGATTGGCAACCCCTTTCCATGAAAGTGATTTGTGCCAGTCTCTGCTTAGGGCTACATCAATAGGAAACAACCATAGAGATAGAACTTGGAGCTACTTTATTGTGTCAAGTTTCAAAGAGCTAGCACAAACCGTGTTTGATTTAGAGTTCCAACTACATGTATCCATATAGGAGAAAACAGAGTGAAACCTAAAAATTAAAACTGTTACTGCCAACGAACGGTTTAACCTAGAAGAACGAAATTTGGTGAGCCAAGTGGGATTGGGGTACTGATCATTACCTGAAAGTGTCATCAAGATTGGGTGAAAAAATGTGTGCTGAGATTTC
This sequence comes from Spermophilus citellus, assembly GCF_964194105.1. Classification (NCBI taxonomy): domain Eukaryota; kingdom Metazoa; phylum Chordata; class Mammalia; order Rodentia; family Sciuridae; genus Spermophilus; species Spermophilus citellus. The sequence continues at coordinate 98,943 of NW_027673146.1, forward strand.
AGGAAACTCGTATTTTTTTGGAAGATTGGCAAACCCTTTCCATGAAAGTGATTTGGCCAGTCTCTGCTTAGGGCTACATCAATAGGAAACAAACCATAGAGATAGAACTTGGAGCTACTTTATTGTGTCAAGTTTCAAAGAGCTACCACAAACCGTGTTTGATTTAGAGTTCCAACTACATGTATCCATATAGAAGATAACAGAGTGAAACCTAAAAATTAAAACTGTTACTGCCAAAGAACGGTTTAAACTAGAAGAACGAAATTTGGTGAGCCAAGTGGGATTGGGGTACTGATCATTACCTGAAAGTGTCATCAAGATTGGGTGAAAAAATGTGTGCTGAGATTTCTGGAAACTCGTAGTTTTTTGGAAGATTGGCAACCCCTTTCCATGAAAGTGATTTGCGCCAGTCTCTGCTTAGGGCTACATCAATAGGAAACAAACCATAGAGATAGAACTTGGAGTACTTTATTGTGTCAAGTTTCAAAGAGCTAGCACAAACCATGTTTGATTTAGACTTCCAACTACTGTATCCATATAGGAGAAAACAGAGTGAAACCTAAAAATTAAAACTGTTACTGCCAACGAACGGTTTAACCTAGAAGAACGAAATTTGGTGAGCCAAATGGGATTGGGGTACTGATCATTACCTGAAAGTGTCATCAAGATTGGGTGAAAAAATGTGTGCTGAGATTTCAGGAATCTCGTAGTTTTTTGGAAGATTGGCAACCCCTTTCCATGAAAGTGATTTGCGCCAGTCTCTGCTTAGGGCTACATCAATAGGAAACAATCCATTGAGATAGAACTTGGAGCTACTTTATTGTGTCAAGTTTCAAAGAGCTAGCACAAACCATGTTTGATTTAGACTTCCAACTACATGTATCCATATAGGAGATAACAGAGTGAAACCTAAAAATTAAAACTGTTACTGCCAAAGAACGGTTTAAACTAGAAGAACGAAATTTGGTGAGCCAAGTGGGATTGTGGTACTGATCATTACCTGAAAGTGTCATCAAGATTGGGTGAAAAAATGTGTGCTGAGATTTCAGGAAACTCGTAGTTTTTTGGAGGCTTGGCAACCCCTGTAAATGAAAGTGATTTGTGCCAGTCTCTGCTTAGGGCTACATCAATAGGAAACAAACCATAGAGATAGAACTTGGAGCTACTTTTTTGTATCAAGTTTCAAAGAGCTAGCACAAACCGTGTTTGATTTAGAGTTCCAACTACATGTATCCATATAGGAGAAAACAGAGTGAAACCTAAAAATTAAAACTGTTACTGCCAACGAACGGTTTAACCTAGAAGAACGAAATTTGGTGAGCCAAGTGGGATTTGTTGTACTGATCATTACCTGAAAGTGTCATCAAGATTGGGTGAAAAAATGTGTGCGGAGATTTCAGGAAACTCGTAGTTTTTTGGAAGATTGGCAACCCCTTTCCATGAAAGTGATTTGCACCAGTCTTTGCTTAGGGCTACATCAATAGGAAACAAACCATAGAGATAGAACTTGGAGCTACTTTATTGTGTCAAGTTTCAAAGAGCTAGCACAAACCGTGTTTGATTTAGACTTCCAACTACATGTATCCATATAGGAGAAAACAGAGTGAAACCTAAAAATTAAAACTGTTACTGCCAACGAACGGTTTAACCTAGAAGAACGAAATTTAGTGAGCCAAGTGGGATTGGGGTACTGATCATTACCTGAAAGTGTCATCAAGATTGGGTGAAAAAATGTGTGCTGAGATTTCAGGAAATTCGTAGTTTTTTGGAAGCTTGGCAACCCCTTTAAATGAAAGTGATTTGCAACAGTCTCTGCTTAGGGCTACATCAATAGGAAACAAACCATAGAGATAGAACATGGAGCTACTTTATTGTGTCAAGTTTCAAAGAGCTAGCACAAACCGTGTTTGATTTAGAGTTCCAACTACATGTATCCATATAGGAGAAAACACAGTGAAAACTAAAAATTAAAACTGTTACTGCCAACGAACGGTTTAACCTAGAAGAACGAAATTTGGTGAGCCAAGTGGGATTGGGGTACTGATCATAACCTGAAAGTGTCATCAAGATTGGGTGAAAAAATGTGTGCTGAGATTTCAGGAAACTCGTAGTTTTTTGGAAGATTGGCAAACCCTTTCCATGAAAGTAATTTGGCCAGTCTCTGCTTAGGGCTACATCAATAGGAAACAAACCATTGAGACAGAACTTGGAGCTACTTTATTGTGTCAAGTTTCAAAGAGCTAGCACCAACCGTGTTTGATTTAGACTTCCAAATACATGTATCCATATAGGAGAAAACAGAGTGAAACCTAAAAATTCAAACTGTTACTGCCAACGAACGGTTTAAACTAGAAGAACGAAATTTGGTGAGCCAAGTGGGATTGGGGTACTGATCATTACCTGAAAGTGTCATCAAGATTGGGTGAAAAAATGTGTGCTGAGATTTCAGGAAACTCGTAGTTTTTTGGAAGATTGGCAACCCCTTTCCATGAAAGTGATTTGCGCCAGTCTCTGCTTAGGGCTACATCAATAGGAAACAAACCATAGAGATAGAACTTGGAGTACTTTATTGTGTCAAGTTTCAAAGAGCTAGCACAAACCGTGTTTGATTTAGACTTCCAACTACTGTATCCATATAGGAGAAAACAGAGTGAAACCTAAAAATTAAAACTGTTACTGCCAACGAACGGTTTAACCTAGAAGAACGAATTTTGGTGAGCCAAATGGGATTGGGGTACTGATCATTACCTGAAAGTGTCATCAAGATTGGGTGAAAAAATGTGTGCTGAGATTTCAGGAAACTCGTAGTTTTTTGGAAGATTGGCAACCCCTTTCCATGAAAGTGATTTGCGCCAGTCTCTGCTTAGGGCTACATCAATAGGAAACAATCCATTGAGATAGAACTTGGAGCTACTTTATTGTGTCAAGTTTCAAAGAGCTAGCACAAACCATGTTTGATTTAGACTTCCAACTACATGTATCCATATAGAAGATAACAGAGTGAAACCTAAAAATTAAAACTGTTACTGCCAAAGAACGGTTTAAACTAGAAGAACGAAATTTGGTGAGCCAAGTGGGATTGTGGTACTGATCATTACCTGAAAGTGTCATCAAGATTGGGTGAAAAAATGTGTGCTGAGATTTCAGCAAACTCGTAGTTTTTTGGAGGCTTGGCAACCCCTGTAAATGAAAGTGATTTGTGCCAGTCTCTGCTTAGGGCTACATCAATAGGAAACAAACCATAGAGATAGAACTTGGAGCTACTTTATTGTATCAAGTTTCAAAGAGCTAGCACAAACCGTGTTTGATTTAGAGTTCCAAATACATGTATCCATATAGGAGAAAACAGAGTGAAACCTAAAAATTAAAACTGTTACTGCCAACGAACGGTTTAACCTAGAAGAACGAAATTTGGTGAGCCAATTGGGATTTGTTGTACTGATCATTACCTGAAAGTGTCATCAAGATTGGGTGAAAAAATGTGTGCGGAGATTTCAGGAAACTCGTAGTTTTTTGGAAGATTGGCAACCCCTTTCCATGAAAGTGATTTGCACCTGTCTTTGCTTAGGGCTACATCAATAGGAAACAAACCATAGAGATAGAACTTGGAGCTACTTTATTGTGTCAAGTTTCAAAGAGCTAGCACAAACCGTGTTTGATTTAGACTTCCAACTACATGTATCCATATAGGAGAAAACAGAGTGAAACCTAAAAATTAAAACTGTTACTGCCAACGAACGGTTTAACCTAGAAGAACGAAATTTAGTGAGCCAAGTGGGATTGGGGTACTGATCATTACCTGAAAGTGTCATTAAGATTGGGTGAAAAAATGTGTGCTGAGATTTCAGGAAATTCGTAGTTTTTTGGAAGCTTGGCAACCCCTTTAAATGAAAGTGATTTGCAACAGTCTCTGCTTAGGGCTACATCAATAGGAAACAAACCATAGAGATAGAACATGGAGCTACTTTATTGTGTCAAGTTTCAAAGAGCTAGCACAAACCGTGTTTGATTTAGAGTTCCAACTACATGTATCCATATAGGAGAAAACACAGTGAAAACTAAAAATTAAAACTGTTACTGCCAACGAACGGTTTAACCTAGAAGAACGAAATTTGGTGAGCCAAGTGGGATTGGGGTACTGATCATTACCTGAAAGTGTCATCAAGATTGGGTGAAAAAATGTGTGCTGAGATTTCAGGAAACTCGTAGTTTTTTGGAAGATTGGCAAACCCTTTCCATGAAAGTGATTTGGCCAGTCTCTGCTTAGGGCTACATCAATAGGAAACAAACCATTGAGATAGAACTTGGAGCTACTTTATTGTGTCAAGTTTCAAAGAGCTAGCACCAACCATGTTTGATTTAGACTTCCAACTACATGTATCCATATAGGAGATAACAGAGTGAAACCTAAAAATTAAAACTGTTACTGCCAAAGAACGGTTTAACCTAGAAGAACGAAATTTGGTGAGCCAAGTGGGATTGTGGTACTGATCATTACCTGAAAGTGTCATCAAGATTGGGTGAAAAAATGTGTGCTGAGATTTCAGGAAACTCGTAGTTTTTTGGAGGCTTGGCAACCCCTGTAAATGAAAGTGATTTGTGCCAGTCTCTGCTTAGGGCTACATCAATAGGAAACAAACCGTAGAGATAGAACTTGGAGCTACTTTATTGTATCAAGTTTCAAAGAGCTAGCACAAACCGTGTTTGATTTAGACTTCCAACTACATGTATCCATATAGGAGAAAACAGAGTGAAACCTAAAAATTAAAACTGTTACTGCCAACGAACGGTTTAACCTAGAAGAACGAAATTTGGTGAGCCAAGTGGGATTGGGGTACTGATCATTACCTGAAAGTGTCATCAAGATTGGGTGAAAAAATGTGTGCTGAGAATTCAGGAAACTCGTAGTTTTTTGTAAGCTTGGCAACCCCTTTCCATGAAAGTGATTTGCGCCAGTCTCTGCTTAGGGCTACATCAATAGGAAACAAACCATAGACATAGAACTTGGAGCTACTTTATTGTGTCAAGTTTCAAAGAGCTAGCACAAACCGTGTTTGATTTAGACTTCCAACTACATGTATCCATATAGGAGATAACAGAGTGAAACCTAAAAATTAAAACTGTTACTGCCAACGAACGGTTTAACCTAGAAGAACGAAATTTGGTGAGCCAAGTGGGATTGGGGTACTGATCATTACCTGAAAGTGTCATCAAGATTGGGTGAAAAAATGTGTGCTCAGATTTCAGGAAATTCGTAGTTTTTTGGAAGCTTGGCAACCCCTTTAAATGAAAGTGATTTGCACCAGTCTCTGCTTAGGGCTACATCAATAGGAGACAAACCATAGAGATAGAACATGGAGCTACTTTATTGTGTCAAGTTTCAAAGAGCTAGCACAAACCTTGTTTGATTTAGAGTTCCAACTACATGTATCCATATAGGAGAAAACAGAGTGAAACCTAAAAATTAAAACTGTTACTGCCAACGAACGGTTTAACCTAGAAGAGAGAAATTTGGTGAGCCAAGTGGGAATGGGGTACTGATCATTACCTGAAAGTGTCATCAAGATTGGGAGAAAAAATGTGTGCTGAGATTTCAGGAAACTCGTAGTTTTTTGGAAGATTGGCAACCCCTTTCCATGAAAGTGATTTGCGCCAGTCTCTGCTTAGGGCTACATCAATAGGAAACAAACCATAGAGATAGAACTTGGAGCTGCTTTATTGTGTCAAGTTTCAAAGAGCTAGCACAAACCGTGTATGATTTAGACTTCCAACTACATGTATCCATATAGGAGAAAACAGAGTGAAACCTAAAAATTAAAACTGTTACTGCCAACGAACGGTTTAACCTAGAAGAACGAAATTTGGTGAGCCAAGTGGGATTGGGGTACTGATCATTACCTGAAAGTGTCATCAAGATTGGGTGATAAAATGTGTGCTGAGATTTCAGGAAACTCGTAGTTTTTTGGAAGATTGGCAACCCCTTTCCATGAAAGTGATTTGCGCCAGTCTCTGCTTAGGGCTACATCAATAGGAAATAAACCATAGAGATAGAACTTGGAGCTACTTTATTGTGTCAAGTTTCAAAGAGCTAGCACAAATCGTGTTTGATTTAGACTTCCAACTACATGTATCCATATAGGAGAAAACAGAGTGAAACCTAAAAATTAAAACTGTTACTGCCAACGAACGGTTTAACCTAGAAGAACGAAAATTGGTGAGCATAGTGGGATTGGGGTACTGATCATTACCTTAAAGTGTCATCAAGATTGGGTGAAAAAATGTGTGCTGAGATTTCAGGAAACTCGTAGATTTTTGGAAGCTTGGCAACCCCTGTAAATGAAAGTGATTTGGGCCAGTCTCTGCTTAGGGCTACATCAATAGGAAACAAACCATAGAGATAGAACTTGGAGCTACTTTATTGTGTCAAGTTTCAAAGAGCTAGCACAAACCGTGTTTGATTTAGATTTCCAACTACATGTATCTATATAGGAGAAAACAAAGTGAAACCGAAAAATTAAAACTGTTACTGCCAACGAACGGTTTAATCTAGAAGAACGAAATTTGGTGAGCCAAATGGGATTGGGGTACTGATCATTACCTGAAAGTGTCATCAAGATTGGGTGAAAAAATGTGTGCTGAGATTTCAGGAAACTCGTAGTTTTTTGGAAGATTGGCAACCCCTTTCCATGAAAGTGATTTGCGCCAGTCTCTGCTTAGGGCTACATCAATAGGAAACAAACCATAGAGATAGAACATGGAGCTACTTTATTGTGTCAAGTTTCAAAGAGCTACCACAAACCGTGTTTGATTTAGAGTTCCAACTACATGTATCCATATAGGAGAAAACAGAGTGAAACCTAAAAATTAAAACTGTTACTGCCAACGAACGGTTTAACCTAGAAGAACGAAATTTGGTGAGCCAAGTGGGATTGGGGTACTGATCATTACCTGAAAGTGTCATCAAGATTGGGTGAAAAAATGTGTGCTGAGATTTCAGGAAACTCGCAGTTTTTTGGAAGATTGGCAACCCCTTTCCATGAAAGTGATTTGCGCCAGTCTCTGCTTAGGGCTGCATCAATAGGAAACAAACCATAGAGATAGAACTTGGAGCTACTTTATTGTGTCAAGTTTCAAAGAGCTAGCACAAACCGTGTTTGATTTAGAGTTCCAACTACATGTATTCATATAGGAGAAAATTGAGTGAAACCTAAAAATTAAAATTGTTACTGCCCACGAATGGTTTAACATAGAAGAACGAAATTTGGTGAGCCAAGTGGGATTGGGGTACTGATCATTACCTGAAAGTGTCATCAATATTGGGTGAAAAAATATGTGCTGAGATTTCAGGAAACTCGTAGTTTTTTGGCAGCTTGGCAACCCCTTTAAATGAAAGTGATTTCCGCCAGTCTCTGCTTAGGGCTACATCAATAGGAAACAAACCATAGAGATAGAACTTGGAGCTACTTTATTGTGTCAAGTTTCAAAGAGCTAGCACAAACCGTGTTTGATTTAGAGTTCCAACTACATGTATCCATATAGGAGAAAACAGAGTGAAACCTAAAAATTAAAACTGTTACTGCCAACGAACGGTTTAACCTAGAAGAACGAAATTTGGTGAGCCAAGTGGGAATGGGGTACTGATCATTACCTGAAAGTGTCATCAAGATTGGGTGAAAAAAGGTGTGCTGAGATTTCAGGAAACTCGTAGTTTTTTGGAAGCTTGGCAACCCCTTTCCATGAAAGTGATTTGCGCCAGTCTCTGCTTAGGGCAACATCAATAGGAAATAAACCATAGAGATAGAACTGGGAGCTACTTTATTGTGTCAAGTTTCAAAGAGCTAGCACAAACCGTGTTTGATTTAGAGTTCCAACTACATGTATCCATATAGGAGAAAACAGAGTGAAACCTAAAAATTAAAACTGTTACTGCCAACGAACGGTTTAACCTAGAAGAACGAAATTTGGTGAACGAAGTGGGATTGGGGTACTGATCATTACCTGAAAGTGTCATCAAGATTGGGTGAAAAAATGTGTGCTGAGATTTCAGGAAACTCGTAGTTTTTTGGAAGATTGGCAACCCCTTTCCATGAAAGTGATTTGTGCCAGTCTCTGCTTAGGGCTACATCAATAGGAAACAAACCATAGAGATAGAACTTGGAGCTACTTTATTGTGTCAAGTTTCAAAGAGCTACCACAAACCGTGTTTGATTTAGAGTTCCAACTACATGTATCCATATAGGAGAAAACAGAGTGAAACCTAAAAATTTAAACTGTTACTGCCAACGAATGGTTTAAACTATAAGAACGAAATTTGGTGAGCCAAGTTTGATTCGGGTACTGATCATTACCTGAAAGTGTCATCAAGATTGGGTGAAAAAATGTGTGCTGAGATTTCAGGAAACTCGTAGTTTTTTGGAAGATTGGCAACCCCTTTCCATGAAAGTGATTTGCGCCAGTCTCTGCTTAGGGCTACATCAATAGGAAACAAACCATAGAGATAGAACTTGGAGCTACTTTATTGTGTCAAGTTTCAAAGAACTAGCACAAACCGTGTTTGATTTAGACTTCCAACTACATGTATCCATATAGGAGAAAACATAGTGAAACCTAAAAATTAAAACTGTTACTGCCAACGAACGGTTTAACCTAGAAGAACGAAATTTGGTGAGCCAAATGGGATTGGGGTACTGATCATTACCTGAAAGTGTCATCAAGATTGGGTGAAAAAATGTGTGCTGAGATTTCAGGAAACTCGTAGTTTTTTGGAAGATTGGCAACCCCTTTCCATGAAAGTGATTTGCGCCAGTCTCTGCTTAGGGCTACATCAATAGGAAATAAACCATAGAGATAGAACTGGGAGCTACTTTATTGTGTCAAGTTTCAAAGAGCTAACACAAACCGTGTTTGATTTAGAGTTCCAACTACATGTATCCATATAGGAGAAAACAGAGTGAAACCTAAAAATTAAAACTGTTACTGCCAACGAACGGTTTAACCTAGAAGAACGAAATTTGGTGAGCCAAATGGGATTGGGGTACAGATCATTACCTGAAAGTGTCATCAAGATTGGGTGAAAAAATGTGTGCTGAGATTTCAGGAAACTCGTAGTTTTTTGGAGGCTTGGCAACCCCTGTAAATGAAAGTGATTTGTGCCAGTCTCTGCTTAGGGCTACATCAATAGGAAACAAACCGTAGAGATAGAACTTGGAGCTACTTTATTGTATCAAGTTTCAAAGAGCTAGCACAAACCGTGTTTGATTTAGACTTCCAACTACATGTATCCATATAGGAGAAAACAGAGTGAAACCTAAAAATTAAAACTGTTACTGCCAACAAACGGTTTAACCTAGAAGAACGAAATTTGGTGAGCCAAGTGGGATTGGGGTACTGATCATTACCTGAAAGTGTCATCAAGATTGGGTGAAAAAATGTGTGCTGAGAATTCAGGAAACTCGTAGTTTTTTGTAAGCTTGGCAACCCCTTTCCATGAAAGTGATTTGCGCCAGTCTCTGCTTAGGGCTACATCAATAGGAAACAAACCATAGACATAGAACTTGGAGCTACTTTATTGTGTCAAGTTTCAAAGAGCTAGCACAAACCGTGTTTGATTTAGACTTCCAACTACATGTATCCATATAGGAGATAACAGAGTGAAACCTAAAAATTAAAACTGTTACTGCCAACGAACGGTTTAACCTAGAAGAACGAAATTTGGTGAGCCAAGTGGGATTGGGGTACTGATCATTACCTGAAAGTGTCATCAAGATTGGGTGAAAAAATGTGTGCTCAGATTTCAGGAAATTCGTAGTTTTTTGGAAGCTTGGCAACCCCTTTAAATGAAAGTGATTTGCACCAGTCTCTGCTTAGGGCTACATCAATAGGAGACAAACCATAGAGATAGAACATGGAGCTACTTTATTGTGTCAAGTTTCAAAGAGCTAGCACAAACCTTGTTTGATTTAGAGTTCCAACTACATGTATCCATATAGGAGAAAACAGAGTGAAACCTAAAAATTAAAACTGTTACTGCCAACGAACGGTTTAACCTAGAAGAGAGAAATTTGGTGAGCCAAGTGGGAATGGGGTACTGATCATTACCTGAAAGTGTCATCAAGATTGGGAGAAAAAATGTGTGCTGAGATTTCAGGAAACTCGTAGTTTTTTGGAAGATTGGCAACCCCTTTCCATGAAAGTGATTTGCGCCAGTCTCTGCTTAGGGCTACATCAATAGGAAACAAACCATAGAGATAGAACTTGGAGCTGCTTTATTGTGTCAAGTTTCAAAGAGCTAGCACAAACCGTGTATGATTTAGACTTCCAACTACATGTATCCATATAGGAGAAAACAGAGTGAAACCTAAAAATTAAAACTGTTACTGCCAACGAACGGTTTAACCTAGAAGAACGAAATTTGGTGAGCCAAGTGGGATTGGGGTACTGATCATTACCTGAAAGTGTCATCAAGATTGGGTGATAAAATGTGTGCTGAGATTTCAGGAAACTCGTAGTTTTTTGGAAGATTGGCAACCCCTTTCCATGAAAGTGATTTGCGCCAGTCTCTGCTTAGGGCTACATCAATAGGAAATAAACCATAGAGATAGAACTTGGAGCTACTTTATTGTGTCAAGTTTCAAAGAGCTAGCACAAATCGTGTTTGATTTAGACTTCCAACTACATGTATCCATATAGGAGAAAACAGAGTGAAACCTAAAAATTAAAACTGTTACTGCCAACGAACGGTTTAACCTAGAAGAACGAAAATTGGTGAGCATAGTGGGATTGGGGTACTGATCATTACCTTAAAGTGTCATCAAGATTGGGTGAAAAAATGTGTGCTGAGATTTCAGGAAACTCGTAGTTTTTTGGAAGCTTGGCAACCCCTGTAAATGAAAGTGATTTGGGCCAGTCTCTGCTTAGGGCTACATCAATAGGAAACAAACCATAGAGATAGAACTTGGAGCTACTTTATTGTGTCAAGTTTCAAAGAGCTAGCACAAACCGTGTTTGATTTAGATTTCCAACTACATGTATCTATATAGGAGAAAACAAAGTGAAACCGAAAAATTAAAACTGTTACTGCCAACGAACGGTTTAATCTAGAAGAACGAAATTTGGTGAGCCAAATGGGATTGGGGTACTGATCATTACCTGAAAGTGTCATCAAGATTGGGTGAAAAAATGTGTGCTGAGATTTCAGGAAACTCGTAGTTTTTTGGAAGATTGGCAACCCCTTTCCATGAAAGTGATTTGCGCCAGTCTCTGCTTAGGGCTACATCAATAGGAAACAAACCATAGAGATAGAACATGGAGCTACTTTATTGTGTCAAGTTTCAAAGAGCTACCACAAACCGTGTTTGATTTAGAGTTCCAACTACATGTATCCATATAGGAGAAAACAGAGTGAAACCTAAAAATTAAAACTGTTACTGCCAACGAACGGTTTAACCTAGAAGAACGAAATTTGGTGAGCCAAGTGGGATTGGGGTACTGATCATTACCTGAAAGTGTCATCAAGATTGGGTGAAAAAATGTGTGCTGAGATTTCAGGAAACTCGCAGTTTTTTGGAAGATTGGCAACCCCTTTCCATGAAAGTGATTTGCGCCAGTCTCTGCTTAGGGCTGCATCAATAGGAAACAAACCATAGAGATAGAACTTGGAGCTACTTTATTGTGTCAAGTTTCAAAGAGCTAGCACAAACCGTGTTTGATTTAGAGTTCCAACTACATGTATTCATATAGGAGAAAATTGAGTGAAACCTAAAAATTAAAATTGTTACTGCCCACGAATGGTTTAACATAGAAGAACGAAATTTGGTGAGCCAAGTGGGATTGGGGTACTGATCATTACCTGAAAGTGTCATCAATATTGGGTGAAAAAATATGTGCTGAGATTTCAGGAAACTCGTAGTTTTTTGGCAGCTTGGCAACCCCTTTAAATGAAAGTGATTTCCGCCAGTCTCTGCTTAGGGCTACATCAATAGGAAACAAACCATAGAGATAGAACTTGGAGCTACTTTATTGTGTCAAGTTTCAAAGAGCTAGCACAAACCGTGTTTGATTTAGAGTTCCAACTACATGTATCCATATAGGAGAAAACAGAGTGAAACCTAAAAATTAAAACTGTTACTGCCAACGAACGGTTTAACCTAGAAGAACGAAATTTGGTGAGCCAAGTGGGAATGGGGTACTGATCATTACCTGAAAGTGTCATCAAGATTGGGTGAAAAAATGTGTGCTGAGATTTCAGGAAACTCGTAGTTTTTTGGAAGCTTGGCAACCCCTTTCCATGAAAGTGATTTGCGCCAGTCTCTGCTTAGGGCAACATCAATAGGAAATAAACCATAGAGATAGAACTGGGAGCTACTTTATTGTGTCAAGTTTCAAAGAGCTAGCACAAACCGTGTTTGATTTAGAGTTCCAACTACATGTATCCATATAGGAGAAAACAGAGTGAAACCTAAAAATTAAAACTGTTACTGCCAACGAACGGTTTAACCTAGAAGAACGAAATTTGGTGAACGAAGTGGGATTGGGGTACTGATCATTACCTGAAAGTGTCATCAAGATTGGGTGAAAAAATGTGTGCTGAGATTTCAGGAAACTCGTAGTTTTTTGGAAGATTGGCAACCCCTTTCCATGAAAGTGATTTGTGCCAGTCTCTGCTTAGGGCTACATCAATAGGAAACAAACCATAGAGATAGAACTTGGAGCTACTTTATTGTGTCAAGTTTCAAAGAGCTACCACAAACCGTGTTTGATTTAGAGTTCCAACTACATGTATCCATATAGGAGAAAACAGAGTGAAACCTAAAAATTTAAACTGTTACTGCCAACGAATGGTTTAAACTATAAGAACGAAATTTGGTGAGCCAAGTTTGATTCGGGTACTGATCATTACCTGAAAGTGTCATCAAGATTGGGTGAAAAAATGTGTGCTGAGATTTCAGGAAACTCGTAGTTTTTTGGAAGATTGGCAACCCCTTTCCATGAAAGTGATTTGCGCCAGTCTCTGCTTAGGGCTACATCAATAGGAAACAAACCATAGAGATAGAACTTGGAGCTACTTTATTGTGTCAAGTTTCAAAGAACTAGCACAAACCGTGTTTGATTTAGACTTCCAACTACATGTATCCATATAGGAGAAAACAGAGTGAAACCTAAAAATTAAAACTGTTACTGCCAACGAACGGTTTAACCTAGAAGAACGAAATTTGGTGAGCCAAATGGGATTGGGGTACTGATCATTACCTGAAAGTGTCATCAAGATTGGGTGAAAAAATGTGTGCTGAGATTTCAGGAAACTCGTAGTTTTTTGGAAGATTGGCAACCCCTTTCCATGAAAGTGATTTGCGCCAGTCTCTGCTTAGGGCTACATCAATAGGAAATAAACCATAGAGATAGAACTGGGAGCTACTTTATTGTGTCAAGTTTCAAAGAGCTAGCACAAACCGTGTTTGATTTAGATTTCCAACTACATGTATCTATATAGGAGAAAACAAAGTGAAACCGAAAAATTAAAACTGTTACTGCCAACGAACGGTTTAATCTAGAAGAACGAAATTTGGTGAGCCAAATGGGATTGGGGTACTGATCATTACCTGAAAGTGTCATCAAGATTGGGTGAAAAAATGTGTGCTGAGATTTCAGGAAACTCGTAGTTTTTTGGAAGATTGGCAACCCCTTTCCATGAAAGTGATTTGCGCCAGTCTCTGCTTAGGGCTACATCAATAGGAAACAAACCATAGAGATAGAACATGGAGCTACTTTATTGTGTCAAGTTTCAAAGAGCTACCACAAACCGTGTTTGATTTAGAGTTCCAACTACATGTATCCATATAGGAGAAAACAGAGTGAAACCTAAAAATTAAAACTGTTACTGCCAACGAACGGTTTAACCTAGAAGAACGAAATTTGGTGAGCCAAGTGGGATTGGGGTACTGATCATTACCTGAAAGTGTCATCAAGATTGGGTGAAAAAATGTGTGCTGAGATTTCAGGAAACTCGCAGTTTTTTGGAAGATTGGCAACCCCTTTCCATGAAAGTGATTTGCGCCAGTCTCTGCTTAGGGCTGCATCAATAGGAAACAAACCATAGAGATAGAACTTGGAGCTACTTTATTGTGTCAAGTTTCAAAGAGCTAGCACAAACCGTGTTTGATTTAGAGTTCCAACTACATGTATTCATATAGGAGAAAATTGAGTGAAACCTAAAAATTAAAATTGTTACTGCCCACGAATGGTTTAACATAGAAGAACGAAATTTGGTGAGCCAAGTGGGATTGGGGTACTGATCATTACCTGAAAGTGTCATCAATATTGGGTGAAAAAATATGTGCTGAGATTTCAGGAAACTCGTAGTTTTTTGGCAGCTTGGCAACCCCTTTAAATGAAAGTGATTTCCGCCAGTCTCTGCTTAGGGCTACATCAATAGGAAACAAACCATAGAGATAGAACTTGGAGCTACTTTATTGTGTCAAGTTTCAAAGAGCTAGCACAAACCGTGTTTGATTTAGAGTTCCAACTACATGTATCCATATAGGAGAAAACAGAGTGAAACCTAAAAATTAAAACTGTTACTGCCAACGAACGGTTTAACCTAGAAGAACGAAATTTGGTGAGCCAAGTGGGAATGGGGTACTGATCATTACCTGAAAGTGTCATCAAGATTGGGTGAAAAAATGTGTGCTGAGATTTCAGGAAACTCGTAGTTTTTTGGAAGCTTGGCAACCCCTTTCCATGAAAGTGATTTGCGCCAGTCTCTGCTTAGGGCAACATCAATAGGAAATAAACCATAGAGATAGAACTGGGAGCTACTTTATTGTGTCAAGTTTCAAAGAGCTAGCACAAACCGTGTTTGATTTAGAGTTCCAACTACATGTATCCATATAGGAGAAAACAGAGTGAAACCTAAAAATTAAAACTGTTACTGCCAACGAACGGTTTAACCTAGAAGAACGAAATTTGGTGAACGAAGTGGGATTGGGGTACTGATCATTACCTGAAAGTGTCATCAAGATTGGGTGAAAAAATGTGTGCTGAGATTTCAGGAAACTCGTAGTTTTTTGGAAGATTGGCAACCCCTTTCCATGAAAGTGATTTGTGCCAGTCTCTGCTTAGGGCTACATCAATAGGAAACAAACCATAGAGATAGAACTTGGAGCTACTTTATTGTGTCAAGTTTCAAAGAGCTACCACAAACCGTGTTTGATTTAGAGTTCCAACTACATGTATCCATATAGGAGAAAACAGAGTGAAACCTAAAAATTTAAACTGTTACTGCCAACGAATGGTTTAAACTATAAGAACGAAATTTGGTGAGCCAAGTTTGATTCGGGTACTGATCATTACCTGAAAGTGTCATCAAGATTGGGTGAAAAAATGTGTGCTGAGATTTCAGGAAACTCGTAGTTTTTTGGAAGATTGGCAACCCCTTTCCATGAAAGTGATTTGCGCCAGTCTCTGCTTAGGGCTACATCAATAGGAAACAAACCATAGAGATAGAACTTGGAGCTACTTTATTGTGTCAAGTTTCAAAGAACTAGCACAAACCGTGTTTGATTTAGACTTCCAACTACATGTATCCATATAGGAGAAAACAGAGTGAAACCTAAAAATTAAAACTGTTACTGCCAACGAACGGTTTAACCTAGAAGAACGAAATTTGGTGAGCCAAATGGGATTGGGGTACTGATCATTACCTGAAAGTGTCATCAAGATTGGGTGAAAAAATGTGTGCTGAGATTTCAGGAAACTCGTAGTTTTTTGGAAGATTGGCAACCCCTTTCCATGAAAGTGATTTGCGCCAGTCTCTGCTTAGGGCTACATCAATAGGAAATAAACCATAGAGATAGAACTGGGAGCTACTTTATTGTGTCAAGTTTCAAAGAGCTAACACAAACCGTGTTTGATTTAGAGTTCCAACTACATGTATCCATATAGGAGAAAACAGAGTGAAACCTAAAAATTAAAACTGTTACTGCCAACGAACGGTTTAACCTAGAAGAACGAAATTTGGTGAGCCAAATGGGATTGGTGTACAGATCATTACCTGAAAGTGTCATCAAGATTGGGTGAAAAAATGTGTGCTGAGATTTCAGGAAACTCGTAGTTTTTTGGAAGATTGGCAACCCCTTTCCATGAAAGTGATTTGTGCCAGTCTCTGCTTAGGGCTACATCAATAGGAAACAAACCATAGAGATAGAACTTGGAGCTACTTTATTGTGTCAAGTTTCAACGAGCTACCACAAACCGTGTTTGATTTAGACTTCCAACTACATGTATCCATATAGGAGAAAACAGAGTGAAACCTAAAAATTAAAACTGTTACTGCCAACGAACGGTTTAACCTAGAAGAACGAAATTTGGTGAGCCAAGTGGGATTGGGGTACTGATCATTACTTGAAAGTGTCATCAAGATTGGGTGAAAAAATGTGTGCTGAGATTTCAGGAAACTCGTAGTTTTTTGGAAGATTGGCAACCCCTTTCCATGAAAGTGATTTGCGCCAGTCTCTGCTTAGGGCTACATCAATAGGAAACAAACCATAGTGATAGAACTTGGAGCTACTTTATTGTGTCAAGTTTCAAAGAACTAGCACAAACCGTGTTTGATTTAGACTTCCAACTACATGTATCCATATAGGAGAAAACAGAGTGAAACCTAAAAATTAAAACTGTTACTGCCAACGAACGGTTTAACCTAGAAGAACGAAATTTGGTGAGCCAAATGGGATTGGGGTACTGATCATTACCTGAAAGTGTCATCAAGATTGGGTGAAAAAATGTGTGCTGAGATTTCAGGAAACTTGTAGTTTTTTGGAAGATTGGCAAACCCTTTCCATGAAAGTGATTTGCGCCAGTCTCTGCTTAGGGCTACATCAATAGGAAACAAACCATAGAGATAGAATTTGGAGCTACTTTATTGTGTCAAGTTTCAAAGAGCTAGCACAAACCATGTTTGATTTAGACTTCCAAGTACATGTATCCATATAGGAGATAACAGAGTGAAACCTAAAAATTAAAACTGTTACTGCCAACGAACGGTTTAACCTAGAAGAACGAAATTTGGTGAGCCAAGTGGGATTGGGGTACTGATCATTACCTGAAAGTGTCATCAAGATTGGGTGAAAAAATGTGTGCTGAGATTTCAGGAAATTCTTAGTTTTTTGGAAGCTTGGCAACCCCTTTATATGAAAGTGATTTGCACCAGTCTCTGCTTAGGGCTACATCAATAGGAAACAAACCATAGAGATAGAACTTGGAATTACTTTATTGTGTCAAGTTTCAAAGAGCTAGCACAAACCGTGTTTTATTTAGAGTTCCAACTACATGTATCCATATAGGAGAAAACACAGTGAAAACTAAAAATTAAAACTGTTACTGCCAACGAACGGTTTAACCTAGAAGAGAGAAATTTGGTGAGCCAAGTGGGATTGGGGTACTGATCATTACCTGAAAGTGTCATCAAGATTGGGTGAAAAAATGTGTGCTGAGATTTCAGGAAACTCGTAGTTTTTTGGAAGATTGGCAACCCCTTTCCATGAAAGTGATTTGCGCCAGTCTCTGCTTAGGGCTACATCAATAGGAAACAAACCATAGAGATAGAACTTGGAGCTCCTTTATTGTGTCAAGTTTCAAAGAGCTAGCACAAACCGTGTTTGATTTAGACTTCCAACTACATGTATCCATATAGGAGAAAACAGAGTGAAACCTAAAAATTAAAACTGTTACTGCCAACGAACGGTTTAACCTAGAAGAACGAAATTTGGTGAGCCAAGTGGGATTGGGGTACTGATCATTACCTGAAAGTGTCATCAAGATTGGGTGAAAAAATGTGTGCTGAGATTTCAGGAAACTCGTAGTTTTTTGGAAGATTGGCAAACTCTTTCCATGAAAGTTATTTGCGCCAGTCTCTGCTTAGGGCTACATCAATAGGAAACAAACCATTGAGATAGAACTTGGAGCTACTTTATTGTGTCAAGTTTCAAAGAGCTAGCACAAACCATGTTTGATTTAGACTTCCAACTACATGTATCCATATAGGAGATAACAGAGTGAAACCTAAAAATTAAAACTGTTACTGCCAAAGAACGGTTTAACCTAGAAGAACGAAATTTGGTGAGCCAAGTGGGATTGTGGTACTGATCATTACCTGAAACTGTCATCAAGATTGGGTGAAAAAATGTGTGCTGAGATTTCAGGAAACTCGTAGTTTTTTGGAAGATTGGCAACCCCTTTCCATAAAAGTGATTTGCGCCAGTCTCTGCTTAGGGTTACATCAATAGGAAATAAACCATAGAGATAGAACTGGGAGCTACTTTATTGTGTCAAGTTTCAAAGAGCTAGCACAAACCGTGTTTGATTTAGAGTTCCAACTACATGTATCCATATAGGAGAAAACAGAGTGAAACCTAAAAATTAAAACTGTTACTGCCAACGAACGGTTTAACCTAAGAAGAACGAAATTTGGTGAGCCAAGTGGGATTGGGGTACTGATAATTACCTGAAAGTGTCATCAAGATTGGGTGAAAAAATGTGTGCTGAGATTTCAGGAAACTCTTAGTTTTTTGGAAGATTGGCAACCCCTTTCCATGAAAGTGATTTGCGCCAGTCTCTGCTTAGGGCTACATCAATAGGAAACAAACCATAGAGATAGAACTTGGAGCTACTTTATTGTGTCAAGTTTCAAAGAGCTACCACAAACCGTGTTTGATTTAGAGTTCCAACTACATGTATCCATATAGGAGAAAACAGAGTGAAACCTAAAAATTAAAACTGTTACTGCCAACGAACGGTTTAACCTAGAAGAACGAAATTTGGTGAGCCAAGTGGGATTGGGGTACTGATCATTACCTGAAAGTGTCATCAAGATTGGGTGAAAAAATGTGTGCTGAGATTTCAGGAAACTCGCAGTTTTTTGGAAGATTGGCAACCCCTTTCCATGAAAGTGATTTGCGCCAGTCTCTGCTTAGGGCTACATCAATAGGAAACAAACCATAGAGATAGAACTTGGAGCTACTTTATTGTGTCAAGTTTCACAGAGCTAGCACAAACCGTGTTTGATTTAGAGTTCCAACTACATGTATTCATATAGGAGAAAATTGAGTGAAACCTAAAAATTAAAATTGTTACTGCCAACGAACGGTTTAACCTAGAAGAACGAAATTTGGTGAGCCAAGTGGGATTGGGGTACTGATAATTACCTGAAAGTGTCATCAATATTGGGTGAAAAAATGTGTGCTGAGATTTCAGGAAACTCGTAGTTTTTTGGAAGCTTGGCAACCCCTTTAAATGAAAGTGATTTGCGCCAGTCTCTGCTTAGGGCTACATCAATAGGAAACAAACCATAGAGATAGAACTTGGAGCTACTTTATTGTGTCAAGTTTCAAAGAGCTAGCACAAACCGTGTTTGATTTAGAGTTCCAACTACATGTATCCATATAGGAGAAAACAGAGTGAAACCTAAAAATTAAAACTGTTACTGCCAACGAACCGTTTAACCTAGAAGAACGAAATTTGGTGAGCCAAGTGGGATTGGGGTACTGATCATTACCTGAAAGTGTCATCAAGATTGGGTGAAAAAATGTGTGCTGAGATTTCAGGAAACTCGTAGTTTTTTGGAAGCTTGGCAACCCCTGTAAATGAAAGTGATTTGTGCCAGTCTCTGGTTAGGGCTACATCAATAGGAAACAAACCATAGAGATAGAACTTGGAGCTACTTTATTGTGTCAAGTTTCAAAGAGCTAGCACAAACCGTGTTTGATTTAGAGTTCCAACTACATGTATCCATATAGGAGAAAACAGAGTGAAACCTAAAAATTAAAACTGTTACTGCCAACGAACGGTTTAACCTAGAAGAACGAAATTTGGTGAGCCAAGTGGGATTGGGGTACTGATCATTACCTGAAAGTGTCATCAAGATTGGGTGAAAAAATGTGTGCTGAGATTTCAGGAAACTCATAGTTTTTTGGAGGCTTGGCAACTCCTGTAAATGAAAGTGATTTGTGCCAGTCTCTGCTTAGGGCTACATCAATAGGAAACAAACCATAGAGATAGAACTTGGAGCTACTTTATTGTATCAAGTTTCAAAGAGCTAGCACAAACCGTGTTTGATTTAGACTTCCAACTACATGTATCCATATAGGAGAAAACAGAGTGAAACCTAAAAATTAAAACTGTTACTGCCAACGAACGGTTTAACCTAGAAGAACGAAATTTGGTGAGCCAAGTGGGATTGGGGTACTGATCATTACCTGAAAGTGTCATCAAGATTGGGTGAAAAAATGTGTGCTGAGAATTCAGGAAACTCGTAGTTTTTTGTAAGCTTGGCAACCCCTTTCCATGAAAGTGATTTGCGCCAGTCTCTGCTTAGGGCTACATCAATAGGAAACAAACCATAGACATAGAACTTGGAGCTATTTTATTGTGTCAAGTTTCAAAGAGCTAGCACAAACCGTGTTTGATTTAGACTTCCAACTACATGTATCCATATAGGAGATAACAGAGTGAAACCTAAAAATTAAAACTGTTACTGCCAACGAACGGTTTAACCAAGAAGAACGAAATTTGGTGAGCCAAGTGGGATTGGGGTACTGATCATTACCTGAAAGTGTCATCAAGATTGGGTGAAAAAATGTGTGCTGAGATTTCAGGAAACTCGTAGTTTTTTGGAAGCTTGGCAACCCCTTTAAATGAAAGTGATTTGCACCAGTCTCTGCTTAGGGCTACATCAATAGGAAACAAACCATAGAGATAGAACATGGAGCTACTTTATTGTGTCAAGTTTCAAAGAGCTAGCACAAACCGTGTTTGATTTAGAGTTCCAACTACATGTATCCATATAGGAGAAAACACAGTGAAAACTAAAAATTAAAACTGTTACTGCAACGAACGGTTTAACCTAGAAGAGAGAAATTTGGTGAGCCAAGTGGGATTGGGGTACAGATCATTACCTGAAAGTGTCATCAAGATTGGGTGAAAAAATGTGTGCTGAGATTTCAGGAAACTCATAGTTTTTTGGAGGCTTGGCAACCCCCGTAAATGAAAGTGATTTGTGCCAGTCTCTGCTTAGGGCTACATCAATAGGAAACAAACCATAGAGATAGAACTTGGAGCTACTTTATTGTATCAAGTTTCAAAGAGCTAGCACAAACCGTGTTTGATTTAGACTTCCAACTACATGTATCCATATAGGAGAAAACAGAGTGAAACCTAAAAATTAAAACTGTTACTGGCAACGAACGGTTTAACCTAGAAGAACGAAATTTGGTGAGCCAAGTGGGATTTGTTGTACTGATCATTACCTGAAAGTGTCATCAAGATTGGGTGAAAAAATGTGTGCTGAGATGTCAGGAAACTCGTAGTTTTTTGGAACATTGGCAACCCCTTTCCATAAAAGTGATTTGCGCCAGTCTCTGCTTAGGGCTACATCAATAGGAAATAAACCATAGAGATAGAACTGGGAGCTACTTTATTGTGTCAAGTTTCAAAGAGCTAGCACAAACCGTGTTTGATTTAGAGTTCCATCTACATGTATCCATATAGGAGAAAACAGAGTGAAACCTAAAAATTAAAACTGTTACTGCCAACGAACGGTTTAAACTGGAAGAACGAAATTTGGTGAGCCAAGTGGGATTGGGTACTGATCATTACCTGAAAGTGTCATCAAGATTGGGTGAAAAAATGTGTGCTGAGATTTCAGGAAACTCGTAGTTTTTTGGAAGATTGGCAACCCCTTTCCATGAAAGTGATTTGCGCCAGTCTCTGCTTAGGGCTACATCAATAGGAAACAAATCATAGAGATAGAACTTGGAGCTACTTTATTGTGTCAAGTTTCAAAGAGCTAGCACAAACCGTGTTTGATTTAGACTTCCAACTACATGTATCCATATAGGAGAAAACAGAGTGAAACCTAAAAATTAAAACTGTTACTGCCAACGAACGGTTTAACCTAGAAGAACGAAATTTGGTGAGCCAAGTGGGATTGGGGTACTGATCATTACCTGAAAGTGTCATCAAGATTGGGTGAAAAAATGTGTGCTGAGATTTCAGGAAACTCGTAGTTTTTTGGAAGATTGGCAAACCCTTTCCATGAAAGTGATTTGCACCAGTCTTTGCTTAGGGCTACATCAATAGGAAACAAACCATAGAGATAGAACTTGGAGCTACTTTATTGTGTCAAGTTTCAAAGAGCTAGCACAAACCGTGTTTGATTTAGAGTTCCAACTACATGTATACATATAGGAGAAAACAGAGTGAAACCTAAAAATTAAAACTGTTACTGCCAACGAACGGTTTAACCTAGAAGAACGAAATTTGGTGAGCCAAGTGGGATTGGGGTACTGATCATTACCTGAAAGTGTCATCAAGATTGGGTGAAAAAATGTGTGCTGAGATTTCAGGAAACTCATAGTTTTTTGGAGGCTTGGCAACCCCTGTAAATGAAAGTGATTTGTGCCAGTCTCTGCTTAGGGCTACATCAATAGGAAACAAACCATAGAGATAGAACTTGGAGCTACTTTATTGTATCAAGTTTCAAAGAGCTAGCACAAACCGTGTTTGATTTAGACTTCCAACTACATGTATCCATATAGGAGAAAACAGAGTGAAACCTAAAAATTAAAACTGTTACTGCCAACGAACGGTTTAACCTAGAAGAACGAAATTTGGTGAGCCAAGTGGGATTGGGGTACTGATCATTACCTGAAAGTGTCATCAAGATTGGGTGAAAAAATGTGTGCTGAGATTTCAGGAAATCCGTAGTTTTTTGGAAGCTCGGCAACCCCTTTAAATGAAAGTGATTTGCACCAGTCTCTGCTTAGGGCTACATCAATATGAAACAAACCATAGAGACAGAACATGGAGCTACTTTATTGTGTCAAGATTCAAAGAGCTAGCACAAACCGTGTTTGATTTAGACTTCCAACTACATGTATCCATATAGGAGAAAACACAGTGAAAACTAAAAATTAAAACTGTTACTGCCAACGAACGGTTTAACCTAGAAGAGAGAAATTTGGTGAGCCAAGTGGGATTGGGGTACTGATCATTACCTGAAAGTGTCATCAAGATTGGGTGAAAAAATGTGTGCTGAGATTTCAGGAAACTCGTAGTTTTTTGGAAGATTGGCAACCCCTTTCCATGAAAGTGATTTGCGCCACTCTCTGCTTAGGGCTACATCAATAGGAAACAAACCATAGAGATAGAACTTGGAGCTACTTTATTGTGTCAAGTTTCAAAGAGCTAGCACAAACCGTGTATGATTTAGACTTCCAAATACATGTATCCATATAGGAGAAAACAGAGTGAAACCTAAAAATTAAAACTGTTACTGCCAACGAACGGTTTAACCTAGAAGAACGAAATTTGGTGAGCCAAGTGGGATTGGGGTACTGATCATTACCTGAAAGTGTCATCAAGATTGGGTGAAAAAATGTGTGCTGAGATTTCAGGAAACTCGTAGTTTTTTGGAAGATTGGCAACCCCTTTCCATGAAAGTGATTTGTGCCAGTCTCTGCTTAGGGCTACATCAATAGGAAATAAACCATAGAGATAGAACTTGGAGCTACTTTATTGTGTCAAGTTTCAAAGAGCTAGCACAAATCGTGTTTGATTTAGACTTCCAACTACATGTATCCATATAGGAGAAAACAGAGTGAAACCTAAAAATTAAAACTGTTACTGCCAACGAACGGTTTAACCTAGAAGAACGAAATTTGGTGAGCCAAGTGGGATTGGGGTACTGATCATTACCTGAAAGTGTCATCAAGATTGGGTGAAAAAATGTGTGCTGAGATTTCAGGAAACTCGTAGTTTTTTGGAAGCTTGGCAACCCCTGTAAATGAAAGTGATTTGTGCCAGTCTCTGCTTAGGGCTACATCAATAGGAAACAAACCATAGAGATAGAACTTGGAGCTACTTTATTGTGTCAAGTTTCAAAGAGCTAGCACAAACCGTGTTTGATTTAGACTTCCAACTACATGTATCTATATAGGAGAAAACAGCGTGAAACCTAAAAATTAAAACTGTTACTGCCAACGAACGGTTTAACCTAGAAGAACGAAATTTGGTGAGCCAAATGGGATTGGGGTACTGATCATTACCTGAAAGTGTCATCAAGATTGGGTGAAAAAATGTGTGCTGAGATTTCAGGAAACTCGTAGTTTTTTGGAAGATTGGCAACCCCTTTCCATGAAAGTGATTTGCGCCAGTCTCTGCTTAGGGCTACATCAATAGGAAACAAACCATAGAGATAGAACTTGGAGCTACTTTATTGTGTCAAGTTTCAAAGAACTAGCACAAACCGTGTTTGATTTAGACTTCCAACTACATGTATCCATATAGGAGAAAACAGAGTGAAACCTAAAAATTAAAACTGTTACTGCCAAAGAACGGTTTAACCTAGAAGAACGAAAATTGGTGAGCCAAGTGGGATTGGGGTACTGATCATTACCTGAAAGTGTCATCAAGATTGGGTGAAAAAATGTGTGCTGAGATTTCAGGAAACTCATAGTTTTTTGGAGGCTTGGCAACCCCTTTCCATGAAAGTGATTTGCGCCAGTCTCTGCTTAGGGCTACATCAATAGGAAACAAACCATAGAGATAGAACTTGGAGCTACTTTATTGTATCAAGTTTCAAAGAGCTAGCACAAACCGTGTTTGATTTAGACTTCCAACTACATGTATCCATATAGGAGAAAACAGAGTGAAACCTAAAAATTAAAACTGTTACTGGCAACGAACGGTTTAACCTAGAAGAACGAAATTTGGTGAGCCAAGTGGGATTGGGGTACTGATAATTACCTGAAAGTGTCATCAAGATTGGGTGAAAAAATGTGTGCTGAGATTTCAGGAAACTCGATGTTTTTTGGAAGATTGGCAACCCGTTTCCATGAAAGTGATTTGTGCCAGTCTCTGCTTAGGGCTACATCAATAGGAAACAAACCATAGAGATAGAACTTGGAGCTACTTTATTGTGTCAAGTTTCAAAGAGCTAGCACAAACCGTGTTTGATTTAGAGTTCCAACTACATGTATCCATATAGGAGAAAACAGAGTGAAACCTAAAAATTAAAACTGTTACTGCCAACGAACCGTTTAACCTAGAAGAACGAAATTTGGTGAGCCAAGTGGGATTGGGGTACTGATCATTACCTGAAAGTGTCATCAAGATTGGGTGAAAAAATGTGTGCTGAGATTTCAGGAAACTCGTAGTTTTTTGGAAGCTTGGCAACCCCTGTAAATGAAAGTGATTTGTGCCAGTCTTTGCTTAGGGCTACATCAATAGGAAACAAACCATAGAGATAGAACTTGGAGCTACTTTATTGTGTCATGTTTCAAAGAGCTAGCACAAACCGTGTTTGATTTAGAGTTCCAAATACATGTATCCATATAGGAGAAAACACAGTGAAAACTAAAAATTAAAACTGTTACTGCAACGAACGGTTTAACCTAGAAGAGAGAAATTTGGTGAGCCAAGTGGGATTGGGGTACTGATCATTACCTGAAAGAGTCATCAAGATTGGGTGAAAAAATGTGTGCTGAGATTTCAGGAAACTCGTAGTTTTTTGGAAGATTGGCAACCCCTTTCCATGAAAGTGATTTGCGCCAGTCTCTGCTTAGGTCTACATCAATAGGAAACAAACCATAGAGATAGAACTTGGAGCTACTTTATTGTGTCAAGTTTCAAAGAGCTAGCACAAACCGTGTTTGATTTAGAGTTCCAACTACATGTATCCATATAGGAGAAAACAGAGTGAAACCTAAAAATTAAAACTGTTACTGCCAACGAACGGTTTAACCTAGAAGAACGAAATTTGGTGAGCCAAATGGGATTGGGGTACTGATCATTACCTGAAAGTGTCATCAAGATTGGGTGAAAAAATGTGTGCTGAGATTTCAGGAAACTCGTAGTTTTTTGGAAGATTGGCAACCCCTTTCCATGAAAGTGATTTGCGCCAGTCTCTGCTTAGGGCTACATCAATAGGAAACAAACCATAGAGATAGAACTTGGAGCTACTTTATTGTGTCAAGTTTCAAAGAGCTAGCACAAACCATGTTTGATTTAGACTTCCAAGTACATGTATCCATATAGGAGATAACAGAGTGAAACCTAAAAATTAAAACTGTTACTGCCAACGAACGGTTTAACCTAGAAGAACGAAATTTGGTGAGCCAAGTGGGATTGGGGTACTGATCATTACCTGAAAGTGTCATCAAGATTGGGTGAAAAAATGTGTGCTGAGATTTCAGGAAATTCGTAGTTTTTTGGAAGCTTGGCAACCCCTTTAAATGAAAGTGATTTGCACCAGTCTCTGCTTAGGGCTACATCAATAGGAAACAAACCATAGAGATAGAACATGGAGCTACTTTATTGTGTCAAGTTTCAAAGAGCTAGCACAAACCGTGTTTGATTTAGAGTTCCAACTACATGTATCTATATAGGAGAAAACACAGTGAAAACTAAAAATTGAAACTGTTACTGCCAACGAACGGTTTAACCTAGAAGAGAGAAATTTGGTGAGCCAAGTGGGATTGGGGTACTGATCATTACCTGAAAGTGTCATCAAGATTGGGTGAAAAAATGTGTGCTGAGATTTCAGGAAACTCGTAGTTTTTTGGAAGATTGGCAACCCCTTTCCATGAAAGTGATTTGCGCCAGTCTCTGCTCAGGGCTACATCAATAGGAAACAAACCACAGAGATAGAACTTGGAGCTACTTTATTGTGTCAAGTTTCAAAGAGCTAGCACAAACCGTGTTTGATTTAGACTTCCAACTACATGTATCCATATAGGAGAAAACAGAGTGAAACCTAAAAATTAAAACTGTTACTGCCAACGAACCGTTTAACCTAGAAGAACGAAATTTGGTGAGCCAAGTGGGATTGGGGTACTGATCATTACCTGAAAGTGTCATCAAGATTGGGTGAAAAAATGTGTGCTGAGATTTCAGGAAACTCGTAGTTTTTTGGAAGATTGGCAAACCCTTTCCATGAAAGTGATTTGCGCCAGTCTCTGCTTAGGGCTACATCAATAGGAAACAAACCATAGAGATAGAACTTGGAGCTACTTTATTGTGTCAAGTTTCAAAGAGCTAGCACCAACCGTGTTTGATTTAGACTTCCAAATACATGTATCCATATAGGAGAAAACAGAGTGAAACCTAAAAATTCAAACTGTTACTGCCAACGAACGGTTTAAACTAGAAGAACGAAATTTGGTGAGCCAAGTGGGATTGGGGTACTGATCATTACCTGAAAGTGTCATCAAGATTGGGTGAAAAAATGTGTGCTGAGATTTCAGGAAACTCGTAGTTTTTTGGAAGATTGGCAACCCCTTTCCATGAAAGTGATTTGCGCCAGTCTCTGCTTAGGGCTACATCAATAGGAAACAAACCATAGAGATAGAACTTGGAGTACTTTATTGTGTCAAGTTTCAAAGAGCTAGCACAAACCGTGTTTGATTTAGACTTCCAACTACTGTATCCATATAGGAGAAAACAGAGTGAAACCTAAAAATTAAAACTGTTACTGCCAACGAACGGTTTAACCTAGAAGAACGAATTTTGGTGAGCCAAATGGGATTGGGGTACTGATCATTACCTGAAAGTGTCATCAAGATTGGGTGAAAAAATGTGTGCTGAGATTTCAGGAAACTCGTAGTTTTTTGGAAGATTGGCAACCCCTTTCCATGAAAGTGATTTGCGCCAGTCTCTGCTTAGGGCTACATCAATAGGAAACAATCCATTGAGATAGAACTTGGAGCTACTTTATTGTGTCAAGTTTCAAAGAGCTAGCACAAACCATGTTTGATTTAGACTTCCAACTACATGTATCCATATAGAAGATAACAGAGTGAAACCTAAAAATTAAAACTGTTACTGCCAAAGAACGGTTTAAACTAGAAGAACGAAATTTGGTGAGCCAAGTGGGATTGTGGTACTGATCATTACCTGAAAGTGTCATCAAGATTGGGTGAAAAAATGTGTGCTGAGATTTCAGGAAACTCGTAGTTTTTTGGAGGCTTGGCAACCCCTGTAAATGAAAGTGATTTGTGCCAGTCTCTGCTTAGGGCTACATCAATAGGAAACAAACCATAGAGATAGAACTTGGAGCTACTTTATTGTATCAAGTTTCAAAGAGCTAGCACAAACCGTGTTTGATTTAGAGTTCCAAATACATGTATCCATATAGGAGAAAACAGAGTGAAACCTAAAAATTAAAACTGTTACTGCCAACGAACGGTTTAACCTAGAAGAACGAAATTTGGTGAGCCAATTGGGATTTGTTGTACTGATCATTACCTGAAAGTGTCATCAAGATTGGGTGAAAAAATGTGTGCGGAGATTTCAGGAAACTCGTAGTTTTTTGGAAGATTGGCAACCCCTTTCCATGAAAGTGATTTGCACCTGTCTTTGCTTAGGGCTACATCAATAGGAAACAAACCATAGAGATAGAACTTGGAGCTACTTTATTGTGTCAAGTTTCAAAGAGCTAGCACAAACCGTGTTTGATTTAGACTTCCAACTACATGTATCCATATAGGAGAAAACAGAGTGAAACCTACAAATTAAAACTGTTACTGCCAACGAACGGTTTAACCTAGAAGAACGAAATTTAGTGAGCCAAGTGGGATTGGGGTACTGATCATTACCTGAAAGTGTCATTAAGATTGGGTGAAAAAATGTGTGCTGAGATTTCAGGAAATTCGTAGTTTTTTGGAAGCTTGGCAACCCCTTTAAATGAAAGTGATTTGCAACAGTCTCTGCTTAGGGCTACATCAATAGGAAACAAACCATAGAGATAGAACATGGAGCTACTTTATTGTGTCAAGTTTCAAAGAGCTAGCACAAACCGTGTTTGATTTAGAGTTCCAACTACATGTATCCATATAGGAGAAAACACAGTGAAAACTAAAAATTAAAACTGTTACTGCCAACGAACGGTTTAACCTAGAAGAACGAAATTTGGTGAGCCAAGTGGGATTGGGGTACTGATCATTACCTGAAAGTGTCATCAAGATTGGGTGAAAAAATGTGTGCTGAGATTTCAGGAAACTCGTAGTTTTTTGGAAGATTGGCAAACCCTTTCCATGAAAGTGATTTGGCCAGTCTCTGCTTAGGGCTACATCAATAGGAAACAAACCATTGAGATAGAACTTGGAGCTACTTTATTGTGTCAAGTTTCAAAGAGCTAGCACCAACCATGTTTGATTTAGACTTCCAACTACATGTATCCATATAGGAGAAAACAGAGTGAAACCTAAAAATTAAAACTGTTACTGCCAACGAACGGTTTAACCTAGAAGAACGAAATTTGGTGAGCCAAGTGGGATTGTGGTACTGATCATTACCTGAAAGTGTCATCAAGATTGGGTGAAAAAATGTGTGCTGAGATTTCAGGAAACTCGTAGTTTTTTGGAGGCTTGGCAACCCCTGTAAATGAAAGTGATTTGTGCCAGTCTCTGCTTAGGGCTACATCAATAGGAAACAAACCGTAGAGATAGAACTTGGAGCTACTTTATTGTATCAAGTTTCAAAGAGCTAGCACAAACCGTGTTTGATTTAGACTTCCAACTACATGTATCCATATAGGAGAAAACAGAGTGAAACCTAAAAATTAAAACTGTTACTGCCAACGAACGGTTTAACCTAGAAGAACGAAATTTGGTGAGCCAAGTGGGATTGGGGTACTGATCATTACCTGAAAGTGTCATCAAGATTGGGTGAAAAAATGTGTGCTGAGAATTCAGGAAACTCGTAGTTTTTTGTAAGCTTGGCAACCCCTTTCCATGAAAGTGATTTGCGCCAGTCTCTGCTTAGGGCTACATCAATAGGAAACAAACCATAGACATAGAACTTGGAGCTACTTTATTGTGTCAAGTTTCAAAGAGCTAGCACAAACCGTGTTTGATTTAGACTTCCAACTACATGTATCCATATAGGAGATAACAGAGTGAAACCTAAAAATTAAAACTGTTACTGCCAACGAACGGTTTAACCTAGAAGAACGAAATTTGGTGAGCCAAGTGGGATTGGGGTACTGATCATTACCTGAAAGTGTCATCAAGATTGGGTGAAAAAATGTGTGCTCAGATTTCAGGAAATTCGTAGTTTTTTGGAAGCTTGGCAACCCCTTTAAATGAAAGTGATTTGCACCAGTCTCTGCTTAGGGCTACATCAATAGGAGACAAACCATAGAGATAGAACATGGAGCTACTTTATTGTGTCAAGTTTCAAAGAGCTAGCACAAACCTTGTTTGATTTAGAGTTCCAACTACATGTATCCATATAGGAGAAAACAGAGTGAAACCTAAAAATTAAAACTGTTACTGCCAACGAACGGTTTAACCTAGAAGAGAGAAATTTGGTGAGCCAAGTGGGAATGGGGTACTGATCATTACCTGAAAGTGTCATCAAGATTGGGAGAAAAAATGTGTGCTGAGATTTCAGGAAACTCGTAGTTTTTTGGAAGATTGGCAACCCCTTTCCATGAAAGTGATTTGCGCCAGTCTCTGCTTAGGGCTACATCAATAGGAAACAAACCATAGAGATAGAACTTGGAGCTGCTTTATTGTGTCAAGTTTCAAAGAGCTAGCACAAACCGTGTATGATTTAGACTTCCAACTACATGTATCCATATAGGAGAAAACAGAGTGAAACCTAAAAATTAAAACTGTTACTGCCAACGAACGGTTTAACCTAGAAGAACGAAATTTGGTGAGCCAAGTGGGATTGGGGTACTGATCATTACCTGAAAGTGTCATCAAGATTGGGTGATAAAATGTGTGCTGAGATTTCAGGAAACTCGTAGTTTTTTGGAAGATTGGCAACCCCTTTCCATGAAAGTGATTTGCGCCAGTCTCTGCTTAGGGCTACATCAATAGGAAATAAACCATAGAGATAGAACTTGGAGCTACTTTATTGTGTCAAGTTTCAAAGAGCTAGCACAAATCGTGTTTGATTTAGACTTCCAACTACATGTATCCATATAGGAGAAAACAGAGTGAAACCTAAAAATTAAAACTGTTACTGCCAACGAACGGTTTAACCTAGAAGAACGAAAATTGGTGAGCATAGTGGGATTGGGGTACTGATCATTACCTTAAAGTGTCATCAAGATTGGGTGAAAAAATGTGTGCTGAGATTTCAGGAAACTCGTAGTTTTTTGGAAGCTTGGCAACCCCTGTAAATGAAAGTGATTTGGGCCAGTCTCTGCTTAGGGCTACATCAATAGGAAACAAACCATAGAGATAGAACTTGGAGCTACTTTATTGTGTCAAGTTTCAAAGAGCTAGCACAAACCGTGTTTGATTTAGATTTCCAACTACATGTATCTATATAGGAGAAAACAAAGTGAAACCGAAAAATTAAAACTGTTACTGCCAACGAACGGTTTAATCTAGAAGAACGAAATTTGGTGAGCCAAATGGGATTGGGGTACTGATCATTACCTGAAAGTGTCATCAAGATTGGGTGAAAAAATGTGTGCTGAGATTTCAGGAAACTCGTAGTTTTTTGGAAGATTGGCAACCCCTTTCCATGAAAGTGATTTGCGCCAGTCTCTGCTTAGGGCTACATCAATAGGAAACAAACCATAGAGATAGAACATGGAGCTACTTTATTGTGTCAAGTTTCAAAGAGCTACCACAAACCGTGTTTGATTTAGAGTTCCAACTACATGTATCCATATAGGAGAAAACAGAGTGAAACCTAAAAATTAAAACTGTTACTGCCAACGAACGGTTTAACCTAGAAGAACGAAATTTGGTGAGCCAAGTGGGATTGGGGTACTGATCATTACCTGAAAGTGTCATCAAGATTGGGTGAAAAAATGTGTGCTGAGATTTCAGGAAACTCGCAGTTTTTTGGAAGATTGGCAACCCCTTTCCATGAAAGTGATTTGCGCCAGTCTCTGCTTAGGGCTGCATCAATAGGAAACAAACCATAGAGATAGAACTTGGAGCTACTTTATTGTGTCAAGTTTCAAAGAGCTAGCACAAACCGTGTTTGATTTAGAGTTCCAACTACATGTATTCATATAGGAGAAAATTGAGTGAAACCTAAAAATTAAAATTGTTACTGCCCACGAATGGTTTAACATAGAAGAACGAAATTTGGTGAGCCAAGTGGGATTGGGGTACTGATCATTACCTGAAAGTGTCATCAATATTGGGTGAAAAAATATGTGCTGAGATTTCAGGAAACTCGTAGTTTTTTGGCAGCTTGGCAACCCCTTTAAATGAAAGTGATTTCCGCCAGTCTCTGCTTAGGGCTACATCAAAAGGAAACAAACCATAGAGATAGAACTTGGAGCTACTTTATTGTGTCAAGTTTCAAAGAGCTAGCACAAACCGTGTTTGATTTAGAGTTCCAACTACATGTATCCATATAGGAGAAAACAGAGTGAAACCTAAAAATTAAAACTGTTACTGCCAACGAACGGTTTAACCTAGAAGAACGAAATTTGGTGAGCCAAGTGGGAATGGGGTACTGATCATTACCTGAAAGTGTCATCAAGATTGGGTGAAAAAATGTGTGCTGAGATTTCAGGAAACTCGTAGTTTTTTGTAAGCTTGGCAACCCCTTTCCATGAAAGTGATTTGCGCCAGTCTCTGCTTAGGGCAACATCAATAGGAAATAAACCATAGAGATAGAACTGGGAGCTACTTTATTGTGGCAAGTTTCAAAGAGCTAGCACAAACCGTGTTTGATTTAGAGTTCCAACTACATGTATCCATATAGGAGAAAACAGAGTGAAACCTAAAAATTAAAACTGTTACTGCCAACGAACGGTTTAACCTAGAAGAACGAAATTTGGTGAACGAAGTGGGATTGGGGTACTGATCATTACCTGAAAGTGTCATCAAGATTGGGTGAAAAAATGTGTGCTGAGATTTCAGGAAACTCGTAGTTTTTTGGAAGATTGGCAACCCCTTTCCATGAAAGTGATTTGTGCCAGTCTCTGCTTAGGGCTACATCAATAGGAAACAAACCATAGAGATAGAACTTGGAGCTACTTTATTGTGTCAAGTTTCAAAGAGCTACCACAAACCGTGTTTGATTTAGAGTTCCAACTACATGTATCCATATAGGAGAAAACAGAGTGAAACCTAAAAATTTAAACTGTTACTGCCAACGAATGGTTTAAACTATAAGAATGAAATTTGGTGAGCCAAGTTTGATTCGGGTACTGATCATTACCTGAAAGTGTCATCAAGATTGGGTGAAAAAATGTGTGCTGAGATTTCAGGAAACTCGTAGTTTTTTGGAAGATTGGCAACCCCTTTCCATGAAAGTGATTTGCGCCAGTCTCTGCTTAGGGCTACATCAATAGGAAACAAACCATAGAGATAGAACTTGGAGCTACTTTATTGTGTCAAGTTTCAAAGAACTAGCACAAACCGTGTTTGATTTAGACTTCCAACTACATGTATCCATATAGGAGAAAACATAGTGAAACCTAAAAATTAAAACTGTTACTGCCAACGAACGGTTTAACCTAGAAGAACGAAATTTGGTGAGCCAAATGGGATTGGGGTACTGATCATTACCTGAAAGTGTCATCAAGATTGGGTGAAAAAATGTGTGCTGAGATTTCAGGAAACTCGTAGTTTTTTGGAAGATTGGCAACCCCTTTCCATGAAAGTGATTTGCGCCAGTCTCTGCTTAGGGCTACATCAATAGGAAATAAACCATAGAGATAGAACTGGGAGCTACTTTATTGTGTCAAGTTTCAAAGAGCTAACACAAACCGTGTTTGATTTAGAGTTCCAACTACATGTATCCATATAGGAGAAAACAGAGTGAAACCTAAAAATTAAAACTGTTACTGCCAACGAACGGTTTAACCTAGAAGAACGAAATTTGGTGAGCCAAATGGGATTGGGGTACAGATCATTACCTGAAAGTGTCATCAAGATTGGGTGAAAAAATGTGTGCTGAGATTTCAGGAAACTCGTAGTTTTTTGGAGGCTTGGCAACCCCTGTAAATGAAAGTGATTTGTGCCAGTCTCTGCTTAGGGCTACATCAATAGGAAACAAACCGTAGAGATAGAACTTGGAGCTACTTTATTGTATCAAGTTTCAAAGAGCTAGCACAAACCGTGTTTGATTTAGACTTCCAACTACATGTATCCATATAGGAGAAAACAGAGTGAAACCTAAAAATTAAAACTGTTACTGCCAACGAACGGTTTAACCTAGAAGAACGAAATTTGGTGAGCCAAGTGGGATTGGGGTACTGATCATTACCTGAAAGTGTCATCAAGATTGGGTGAAAAAATGTGTGCTGAGAATTCAGGAAACTCGTAGTTTTTTGTAAGCTTGGCAACCCCTTTCCATGAAAGTGATTTGCGCCAGTCTCTGCTTAGGGCTACATCAATAGGAAACAAACCATAGACATAGAACTTGGAGCTACTTTATTGTGTCAAGTTTCAAAGAGCTAGCACAAACCGTGTTTGATTTAGACTTCCAACTACATGTATCCATATAGGAGATAACAGAGTGAAACCTAAAAATTAAAACTGTTACTGCCAACGAACGGTTTAACCTAGAAGAACGAAATTTGGTGAGCCAAGTGGGATTGGGGTACTGATCATTACCTGAAAGTGTCATCAAGATTGGGTGAAAAAATGTGTGCTCAGATTTCAGGAAATTCGTAGTTTTTTGGAAGCTTGGCAACCCCTTTAAATGAAAGTGATTTGCACCAGTCTCTGCTTAGGGCTACATCAATAGGAGACAAACCATAGAGATAGAACATGGAGCTACTTTATTGTGTCAAGTTTCAAAGAGCTAGCACAAACCTTGTTTGATTTAGAGTTCCAACTACATGTATCCATATAGGAGAAAACAGAGTGAAACCTAAAAATTAAAACTGTTACTGCCAACGAACGGTTTAACCTAGAAGAGAGAAATTTGGTGAGCCAAGTGGGAATGGGGTACTGATCATTACCTGAAAGTGTCATCAAGATTGGGAGAAAAAATGTGTGCTGAGATTTCAGGAAACTCGTAGTTTTTTGGAAGATTGGCAACCCCTTTCCATGAAAGTGATTTGCGCCAGTCTCTGCTTAGGGCTACATCAATAGGAAACAAACCATAGAGATAGAACTTGGAGCTGCTTTATTGTGTCAAGTTTCAAAGAGCTAGCACAAACCGTGTATGATTTAGACTTCCAACTACATGTATCCATATAGGAGAAAACAGAGTGAAACCTAAAAATTAAAACTGTTACTGCCAACGAACGGTTTAACCTAGAAGAACGAAATTTGGTGAGCCAAGTGGGATTGGGGTACTGATCATTACCTGAAAGTGTCATCAAGATTGGGTGATAAAATGTGTGCTGAGATTTCAGGAAACTCGTAGTTTTTTGGAAGATTGGCAACCCCTTTCCATGAAAGTGATTTGCGCCAGTCTCTGCTTAGGGCTACATCAATAGGAAATAAACCATAGAGATAGAACTTGGAGCTACTTTATTGTGTCAAGTTTCAAAGAGCTAGCACAAATCGTGTTTGATTTAGACTTCCAACTACATGTATCCATATAGGAGAAAACAGAGTGAAACCTAAAAATTAAAACTGTTACTGCCAACGAACGGTTTAACCTAGAAGAACGAAAATTGGTGAGCATAGTGGGATTGGGGTACTGATCATTACCTGAAAGTGTCATCAAGATTGGGTGAAAAAATGTGTGCTGAGATTTCAGGAAACTCGTAGTTTTTTGGAAGCTTGGCAACCCCTGTAAATGAAAGTGATTTGGGCCAGTCTCTGCTTAGGGCTACATCAATAGGAAACAAACCATAGAGATAGAACTTGGAGCTACTTTATTGTGTCAAGTTTCAAAGAGCTAGCACAAACCGTGTTTGATTTAGATTTCCAACTACATGTATCTATATAGGAGAAAACAAAGTGAAACCGAAAAATTAAAACTGTTACTGCCAACGAACGGTTTAATCTAGAAGAACGAAATTTGGTGAGCCAAATGGGATTGGGGTACTGATCATTACCTGAAAGTGTCATCAAGATTGGGTGAAAAAATGTGTGCTGAGATTTCAGGAAACTCGTAGTTTTTTGGAAGATTGGCAACCCCTTTCCATGAAAGTGATTTGCGCCAGTCTCTGCTTAGGGCTACATCAATAGGAAACAAACCATAGAGATAGAACATGGAGCTACTTTATTGTGTCAAGTTTCAAAGAGCTACCACAAACCGTGTTTGATTTAGAGTTCCAACTACATGTATCCATATAGGAGAAAACAGAGTGAAACCTAAAAATTAAAACTGTTACTGCCAACGAACGGTTTAACCTAGAAGAACGAAATTTGGTGAGCCAAGTGGGATTGGGGTACTGATCATTACCTGAAAGTGTCATCAAGATTGGGTGAAAAAATGTGTGCTGAGATTTCAGGAAACTCGCAGTTTTTTGGAAGATTGGCAACCCCTTTCCATGAAAGTGATTTGCGCCAGTCTCTGCTTAGGGCTGCATCAATAGGAAACAAACCATAGAGATAGAACTTGGAGCTACTTTATTGTGTCAAGTTTCAAAGAGCTAGCACAAACCGTGTTTGATTTAGAGTTCCAACTACATGTATTCATATAGGAGAAAATTGAGTGAAACCTAAAAATTAAAATTGTTACTGCCCACGAATGGTTTAACATAGAAGAACGAAATTTGGTGAGCCAAGTGGGATTGGGGTACTGATCATTACCTGAAAGTGTCATCAATATTGGGTGAAAAAATATGTGCTGAGATTTCAGGAAACTCGTAGTTTTTTGGCAGCTTGGCAACCCCTTTAAATGAAAGTGATTTCCGCCAGTCTCTGCTTAGGGCTACATCAATAGGAAACAAACCATAGAGATAGAACTTGGAGCTACTTTATTGTGTCAAGTTTCAAAGAGCTAGCACAAACCGTGTTTGATTTAGAGTTCCAACTACATGTATCCATATAGGAGAAAACAGAGTGAAACCTAAAAATTAAAACTGTTACTGCCAACGAACGGTTTAACCTAGAAGAACGAAATTTGGTGAGCCAAGTGGGAATGGGGTACTGATCATTACCTGAAAGTGTCATCAAGATTGGGTGAAAAAATGTGTGCTGAGATTTCAGGAAACTCGTAGTTTTTTGGAAGCTTGGCAACCCCTTTCCATGAAAGTGATTTGCGCCAGTCTCTGCTTAGGGCAACATCAATAGGAAATAAACCATAGAGATAGAACTGGGAGCTACTTTATTGTGTCAAGTTTCAAAGAGCTAGCACAAACCGTGTTTGATTTAGAGTTCCAACTACATGTATCCATATAGGAGAAAACAGAGTGAAACCTAAAAATTAAAACTGTTACTGCCAACGAACGGTTTAACCTAGAAGAACGAAATTTGGTGAACGAAGTGGGATTGGGGTACTGATCATTACCTGAAAGTGTCATCAAGATTGGGTGAAAAAATGTGTGCTGAGATTTCAGGAAACTCGTAGTTTTTTGGAAGATTGGCAACCCCTTTCCATGAAAGTGATTTGTGCCAGTCTCTGCTTAGGGCTACATCAATAGGAAACAAACCATAGAGATAGAACTTGGAGCTACTTTATTGTGTCAAGTTTCAAAGAGCTACCACAAACCGTGTTTGATTTAGAGTTCCAACTACATGTATCCATATAGGAGAAAACAGAGTGAAACCTAAAAATTTAAACTGTTACTGCCAACGAATGGTTTAAACTATAAGAACGAAATTTGGTGAGCCAAGTTTGATTCGGGTACTGATCATTACCTGAAAGTGTCATCAAGATTGGGTGAAAAAATGTGTGCTGAGATTTCAGGAAACTCGTAGTTTTTTGGAAGATTGGCAACCCCTTTCCATGAAAGTGATTTGCGCCAGTCTCTGCTTAGGGCTACATCAATAGGAAACAAACCATAGAGATAGAACTTGGAGCTACTTTATTGTGTCAAGTTTCAAAGAACTAGCACAAACCGTGTTTGATTTAGACTTCCAACTACATGTATCCATATAGGAGAAAACATAGTGAAACCTAAAAATTAAAACTGTTACTGCCAACGAACGGTTTAACCTAGAAGAACGAAATTTGGTGAGCCAAATGGGATTGGGGTACTGATCATTACCTGAAAGTGTCATCAAGATTGGGTGAAAAAATGTGTGCTGAGATTTCAGGAAACTCGTAGTTTTTTGGAAGATTGGCAACCCCTTTCCATGAAAGTGATTTGCGCCAGTCTCTGCTTAGGGCTACATCAATAGGAAATAAACCATAGAGATAGAACTGGGAGCTACTTTATTGTGTCAAGTTTCAAAGAGCTAACACAAACCGTGTTTGATTTAGAGTTCCAACTACATGTATCCATATAGGAGAAAACAGAGTGAAACCTAAAAATTAAAACTGTTACTGCCAACGAACGGTTTAACCTAGAAGAACGAAATTTGGTGAGCCAAATGGGATTGGGGTACAGATCATTACCTGAAAGTGTCATCAAGATTGGGTGAAAAAATGTGTGCTGAGATTTCAGGAAACTCGTAGTTTTTTGGAAGATTGGCAACCCCTTTCCATGAAAGTGATTTGTGCCAGTCTCTGCTTAGGGCTACATCAATAGGAAACAAACCATAGAGATAGAACTTGGAGCTACTTTATTGTGTCAAGTTTCAACGAGCTACCACAAACCGTGTTTGATTTAGACTTCCAACTACATGTATCCATATAGGAGAAAACAGAGTGAAACCTAAAAATTAAAACTGTTACTGCCAACGAACGGTTTAACCTAGAAGAACGAAATTTGGTGAGCCAAGTGGGATTGGGGTACTGATCATTACTTGAAAGTGTCATCAAGATTGGGTGAAAAAATGTGTGCTGAGATTTCAGGAAACTCGTAGTTTTTTGGAAGATTGGCAACCCCTTTCCATGAAAGTGATTTGCGCCAGTCTCTGCTTAGGGCTACATCAATAGGAAACAAACCATAGTGATAGAACTTGGAGCTACTTTATTGTGTCAAGTTTCAAAGAACTAGCACAAACCGTGTTTGATTTAGACTTCCAACTACATGTATCCATATAGGAGAAAACAGAGTGAAACCTAAAAATTAAAACTGTTACTGCCAACGAACGGTTTAACCTAGAAGAACGAAATTTGGTGAGCCAAATGGGATTGGGGTACTGATCATTACCTGAAAGTGTCATCAAGATTGGGTGAAAAAATGTGTGCTGAGATTTCAGGAAACTTGTAGTTTTTTGGAAGATTGGCAAACCCTTTCCATGAAAGTGATTTGCGCCAGTCTCTGCTTAGGGCTACATCAATAGGAAACAAACCATAGAGATAGAATTTGGAGCTACTTTATTGTGTCAAGTTTCAAAGAGCTAGCACAAACCATGTTTGATTTAGACTTCCAAGTACATGTATCCATATAGGAGATAACAGAGTGAAACCTAAAAATTAAAACTGTTACTGCCAACGAACGGTTTAACCTAGAAGAACGAAATTTGGTGAGCCAAGTGGGATTGGGGTACTGATCATTACCTGAAAGTGTCATCAAGATTGGGTGAAAAAATGTGTGCTGAGATTTCAGGAAATTCTTAGTTTTTTGGAAGCTTGGCAACCCCTTTATATGAAAGTGATTTGCACCAGTCTCTGCTTAGGGCTACATCAATAGGAAACAAACCATAGAGATAGAACTTGGAATTACTTTATTGTGTCAAGTTTCAAAGAGCTAGCACAAACCGTGTTTTATTTAGAGTTCCAACTACATGTATCCATATAGGAGAAAACACAGTGAAAACTAAAAATTAAAACTGTTACTGCCAACGAACGGTTTAACCTAGAAGAGAGAAATTTGGTGAGCCAAGTGGGATTGGGGTACTGATCATTACCTGAAAGTGTCATCAAGATTGGGTGAAAAAATGTGTGCTGAGATTTCAGGAAACTCGTAGTTTTTTGGAAGATTGGCAACCCCTTTCCATGAAAGTGATTTGCGCCAGTCTCTGCTTAGGGCTACATCAATAGGAAACAAACCATAGAGATAGAACTTGGAGCTCCTTTATTGTGTCAAGTTTCAAAGAGCTAGCACAAACCGTGTTTGATTTAGACTTCCAACTACATGTATCCATATAGGAGAAAACAGAGTGAAACCTAAAAATTAAAACTGTTACTGCCAACGAACGGTTTAACCTAGAAGAACGAAATTTGGTGAGCCAAGTGGGATTGGGGTACTGATCATTACCTGAAAGTGTCATCAAGATTGGGTGAAAAAATGTGTGCTGAGATTTCAGGAAACTCGTAGTTTTTTGAAAGATTGGCAAACTCTTTCCATGAAAGTTATTTGCGCCAGTCTCTGCTTAGGGCTACATCAATAGGAAACAAACCATTGAGATAGAACTTGGAGCTACTTTATTGTGTCAAGTTTCAAAGAGCTAGCACAAACCATGTTTGATTTAGACTTCCAACTACATGTATCCATATAGGAGATAACAGAGTGAAACCTAAAAATTAAAACTGTTACTGCCAAAGAACGGTTTAACCTAGAAGAACGAAATTTGGTGAGCCAAGTGGGATTGTGGTACTGATCATTACCTGAAACTGTCATCAAGATTGGGTGAAAAAATGTGTGCTGAGATTTCAGGAAACTCGTAGTTTTTTGGAAGATTGGCAACCCCTTTCCATAAAAGTGATTTGCGCCAGTCTCTGCTTAGGGTTACATCAATAGGAAATAAACCATAGAGATAGAACTGGGAGCTACTTTATTGTGTCAAGTTTCAAAGAGCTAGCACAAACCGTGTTTGATTTAGAGTTCCAACTACATGTATCCATATAGGAGAAAACAGAGTGAAACCTAAAAATTAAAACTGTTACTGCCAACGAACGGTTTAACCTAAGAAGAACGAAATTTGGTGAGCCAAGTGGGATTGGGGTACTGATAATTACCTGAAAGTGTCATCAAGATTGGGTGAAAAAATGTGTGCTGAGATTTCAGGAAACTCGATGTTTTTTGGAAGATTGGCAACCCGTTTCCATGAAAGTGATTTGTGCCAGTCTCTGCTTAGGGCTACATCAATAGGAAACAAACCATAGAGATAGAACTTGGAGCTACTTTATTGTGTCAAGTTTCAAAGAGCTACCACAAACCGTGTTTGATTTAGAGTTCCAACTACATGTATCCATATAGGAGAAAACAGAGTGAAACCTAAAAATTAAAACTGTTACTGCCAACGAACGGTTTAAACTAGAAGAACGAAATTTGGTGAGCCAAATGGGATTGGGGTACTGATCATTACCTGAAAGTGTCATCAAGATTGGGTGAAAAAATGTGTGCTGAGATTTCAGGAAACTCTTAGTTTTTTGGAAGATTGGCAACCCCTTTCCATGAAAGTGATTTGCGCCAGTCTCTGCTTAGGGCTACATCAATAGGAAACAAACCATAGAGATAGAACTTGGAGCTACTTTATTGTGTCAAGTTTCAAAGAGCTACCACAAACCGTGTTTGATTTAGAGTTCCAACTACATGTATCCATATAGGAGAAAACAGAGTGAAACCTAAAAATTAAAACTGTTACTGCCAACGAACGGTTTAACCTAGAAGAACGAAATTTGGTGAGCCAAGTGGGATTGGGGTACTGATCATTACCTGAAAGTGTCATCAAGATTGGGTGAAAAAATGTGTGCTGAGATTTCAGGAAACTCGCAGTTTTTTGGAAGATTGGCAACCCCTTTCCATGAAAGTGATTTGCGCCAGTCTCTGCTTAGGGCTACATCAATAGGAAACAAACCATAGAGATAGAACTTGGAGCTACTTTATTGTGTCAAGTTTCACAGAGCTAGCACAAACCGTGTTTGATTTAGAGTTCCAACTACATGTATTCATATAGGAAAAATTGAGTGAAACCTAAAAATTAAAATTGTTACTGCCAACGAACGGTTTAACCTAGAAGAACGAAATTTGGTGAGCCAAGTGGGATTGGGGTACTGATAATTACCTGAAAGTGTCATCAATATTGGGTGAAAAAATGTGTGCTGAGATTTCAGGAAACTCGTAGTTTTTTGGAAGCTTGGCAACCCCTTTAAATGAAAGTGATTTGCGCCAGTCTCTGCTTAGGGCTACATCAATAGGAAACAAACCATAGA
Organism: Spermophilus citellus; assembly: GCF_964194105.1. Taxonomy (NCBI): domain Eukaryota; kingdom Metazoa; phylum Chordata; class Mammalia; order Rodentia; family Sciuridae; genus Spermophilus; species Spermophilus citellus. Next base: position 141,036 of record NW_027673146.1, read on the forward strand.
GATAGAACTTGGAGCTACTTTATTGTGTCAAGTTTCAAAGAGCTAGCACAAACCGTGTTTGATTTAGAGTTCCAACTACATGTATCCATATAGGAGAAAACAGAGTGAAACCTAAAAATTAAAACTGTTACTGCCAACGAACCGTTTAACCTAGAAGAACGAAATTTGGTGAGCCAAGTGGGATTGGGGTACTGATCATTACCTGAAAGTGTCATCAAGATTGGGTGAAAAAATGTGTGCTGAGATTTCAGGAAACTCGTAGTTTTTTGGAAGCTTGGCAACCCCTGTAAATGAAAGTGATTTGTGCCAGTCTCTGGTTAGGGCTACATCAATAGGAAACAAACCATAGAGATAGAACTTGGAGCTACTTTATTGTGTCAAGTTTCAAAGAGCTAGCACAAACCGTGTTTGATTTAGAGTTCCAACTACATGTATCCATATAGGAGAAAACAGAGTGAAACCTAAAAATTAAAACTGTTACTGCCAACGAACCGTTTAACCTAGAAGAACGAAATTTGGTGAGCCAAGTGGGATTGGGGTACTGATCATTACCTGAAAGTGTCATCAAGATTGGGTGAAAAAATGTGTGCTGAGATTTCAGGAAACTCGTAGTTTTTTGGAAGCTTGGCAACCCCTGTAAATGAAAGTGATTTGTGCCAGTCTCTGGTTAGGGCTACATCAATAGGAAACAAACCATAGAGATAGAACTTGGAGCTACTTTATTGTGTCAAGTTTCAAAGAGCTAGCACAAACCGTGTTTGATTTAGAGTTCCAACTACATGTATCCATATAGGAGAAAACAGAGTGAAACCTAAAAATTAAAACTGTTACTGCCAACGAACGGTTTAACCTAGAAGAACGAAATTTGGTGAGCCAAGTGGGATTGGGGTACTGATCATTACCTGAAAGTGTCATCAAGATTGGGTGAAAAAATGTGTGCTGAGATTTCAGGAAACTCATAGTTTTTTGGAGGCTTGGCAACTCCTGTAAATGAAAGTGATTTGTGCCAGTCTCTGCTTAGGGCTACATCAATAGGAAACAAACCATAGAGATAGAACTTGGAGCTACTTTATTGTGTCAAGTTTCAAAGAGCTACCACAAACCGTGTTTGATTTAGAGTTCCAACTACATGTATCCATATAGGAGAAAACAGAGTGAAACCTAAAAATTTAAACTGTTACTGCCAACGAATGGTTTAAACTATAAGAACGAAATTTGGTGAGCCAAGTTTGATTCGGGTACTGATCATTACCTGAAAGTGTCATCAAGATTGGGTGAAAAAATGTGTGCTGAGATTTCAGGAAACTCGTAGTTTTTTGGAAGATTGGCAACCCCTTTCCATGAAAGTGATTTGCGCCAGTCTCTGCTTAGGGCTACATCAATAGGAAACAAACCATAGAGATAGAACTTGGAGCTACTTTATTGTGTCAAGTTTCAAAGAACTAGCACAAACCGTGTTTGATTTAGACTTCCAACTACATGTATCCATATAGGAGAAAACATAGTGAAACCTAAAAATTAAAACTGTTACTGCCAACGAACGGTTTAACCTAGAAGAACGAAATTTGGTGAGCCAAATGGGATTGGGGTACTGATCATTACCTGAAAGTGTCATCAAGATTGGGTGAAAAAATGTGTGCTGAGATTTCAGGAAACTCGTAGTTTTTTGGAAGATTGGCAACCCCTTTCCATGAAAGTGATTTGCGCCAGTCTCTGCTTAGGGCTACATCAATAGGAAATAAACCATAGAGATAGAACTGGGAGCTACTTTATTGTGTCAAGTTTCAAAGAGCTAACACAAACCGTGTTTGATTTAGAGTTCCAACTACATGTATCCATATAGGAGAAAACAGAGTGAAACCTAAAAATTAAAACTGTTACTGCCAACGAACGGTTTAACCTAGAAGAACGAAATTTGGTGAGCCAAATGGGATTGGGGTACAGATCATTACCTGAAAGTGTCATCAAGATTGGGTGAAAAAATGTGTGCTGAGATTTCAGGAAACTCGTAGTTTTTTGGAAGATTGGCAACCCCTTTCCATGAAAGTGATTTGTGCCAGTCTCTGCTTAGGGCTACATCAATAGGAAACAAACCATAGAGATAGAACTTGGAGCTACTTTATTGTGTCAAGTTTCAACGAGCTACCACAAACCGTGTTTGATTTAGACTTCCAACTACATGTATCCATATAGGAGAAAACAGAGTGAAACCTAAAAATTAAAACTGTTACTGCCAACGAACGGTTTAACCTAGAAGAACGAAATTTGGTGAGCCAAGTGGGATTGGGGTACTGATCATTACTTGAAAGTGTCATCAAGATTGGGTGAAAAAATGTGTGCTGAGATTTCAGGAAACTCGTAGTTTTTTGGAAGATTGGCAACCCCTTTCCATGAAAGTGATTTGCGCCAGTCTCTGCTTAGGGCTACATCAATAGGAAACAAACCATAGTGATAGAACTTGGAGCTACTTTATTGTGTCAAGTTTCAAAGAACTAGCACAAACCGTGTTTGATTTAGACTTCCAACTACATGTATCCATATAGGAGAAAACAGAGTGAAACCTAAAAATTAAAACTGTTACTGCCAACGAACGGTTTAACCTAGAAGAACGAAATTTGGTGAGCCAAATGGGATTGGGGTACTGATCATTACCTGAAAGTGTCATCAAGATTGGGTGAAAAAATGTGTGCTGAGATTTCAGGAAACTTGTAGTTTTTTGGAAGATTGGCAAACCCTTTCCATGAAAGTGATTTGCGCCAGTCTCTGCTTAGGGCTACATCAATAGGAAACAAACCATAGAGATAGAATTTGGAGCTACTTTATTGTGTCAAGTTTCAAAGAGCTAGCACAAACCATGTTTGATTTAGACTTCCAAGTACATGTATCCATATAGGAGATAACAGAGTGAAACCTAAAAATTAAAACTGTTACTGCCAACGAACGGTTTAACCTAGAAGAACGAAATTTGGTGAGCCAAGTGGGATTGGGGTACTGATCATTACCTGAAAGTGTCATCAAGATTGGGTGAAAAAATGTGTGCTGAGATTTCAGGAAATTCTTAGTTTTTTGGAAGCTTGGCAACCCCTTTATATGAAAGTGATTTGCACCAGTCTCTGCTTAGGGCTACATCAATAGGAAACAAACCATAGAGATAGAACTTGGAATTACTTTATTGTGTCAAGTTTCAAAGAGCTAGCACAAACCGTGTTTTATTTAGAGTTCCAACTACATGTATCCATATAGGAGAAAACACAGTGAAAACTAAAAATTAAAACTGTTACTGCCAACGAACGGTTTAACCTAGAAGAGAGAAATTTGGTGAGCCAAGTGGGATTGGGGTACTGATCATTACCTGAAAGTGTCATCAAGATTGGGTGAAAAAATGTGTGCTGAGATTTCAGGAAACTCGTAGTTTTTTGGAAGATTGGCAACCCCTTTCCATGAAAGTGATTTGCGCCAGTCTCTGCTTAGGGCTACATCAATAGGAAACAAACCATAGAGATAGAACTTGGAGCTCCTTTATTGTGTCAAGTTTCAAAGAGCTAGCACAAACCGTGTTTGATTTAGACTTCCAACTACATGTATCCATATAGGAGAAAACAGAGTGAAACCTAAAAATTAAAACTGTTACTGCCAACGAACGGTTTAACCTAGAAGAACGAAATTTGGTGAGCCAAGTGGGATTGGGGTACTGATCATTACCTGAAAGTGTCATCAAGATTGGGTGAAAAAATGTGTGCTGAGATTTCAGGAAACTCGTAGTTTTTTGAAAGATTGGCAAACTCTTTCCATGAAAGTTATTTGCGCCAGTCTCTGCTTAGGGCTACATCAATAGGAAACAAACCATTGAGATAGAACTTGGAGCTACTTTATTGTGTCAAGTTTCAAAGAGCTAGCACAAACCATGTTTGATTTAGACTTCCAACTACATGTATCCATATAGGAGATAACAGAGTGAAACCTAAAAATTAAAACTGTTACTGCCAAAGAACGGTTTAACCTAGAAGAACGAAATTTGGTGAGCCAAGTGGGATTGTGGTACTGATCATTACCTGAAACTGTCATCAAGATTGGGTGAAAAAATGTGTGCTGAGATTTCAGGAAACTCGTAGTTTTTTGGAAGATTGGCAACCCCTTTCCATAAAAGTGATTTGCGCCAGTCTCTGCTTAGGGTTACATCAATAGGAAATAAACCATAGAGATAGAACTGGGAGCTACTTTATTGTGTCAAGTTTCAAAGAGCTAGCACAAACCGTGTTTGATTTAGAGTTCCAACTACATGTATCCATATAGGAGAAAACAGAGTGAAACCTAAAAATTAAAACTGTTACTGCCAACGAACGGTTTAACCTAAGAAGAACGAAATTTGGTGAGCCAAGTGGGATTGGGGTACTGATAATTACCTGAAAGTGTCATCAAGATTGGGTGAAAAAATGTGTGCTGAGATTTCAGGAAACTCGATGTTTTTTGGAAGATTGGCAACCCGTTTCCATGAAAGTGATTTGTGCCAGTCTCTGCTTAGGGCTACATCAATAGGAAACAAACCATAGAGATAGAACTTGGAGCTACTTTATTGTGTCAAGTTTCAAAGAGCTACCACAAACCGTGTTTGATTTAGAGTTCCAACTACATGTATCCATATAGGAGAAAACAGAGTGAAACCTAAAAATTAAAACTGTTACTGCCAACGAACGGTTTAAACTAGAAGAACGAAATTTGGTGAGCCAAATGGGATTGGGGTACTGATCATTACCTGAAAGTGTCATCAAGATTGGGTGAAAAAATGTGTGCTGAGATTTCAGGAAACTCTTAGTTTTTTGGAAGATTGGCAACCCCTTTCCATGAAAGTGATTTGCGCCAGTCTCTGCTTAGGGCTACATCAATAGGAAACAAACCATAGAGATAGAACTTGGAGCTACTTTATTGTGTCAAGTTTCAAAGAGCTACCACAAACCGTGTTTGATTTAGAGTTCCAACTACATGTATCCATATAGGAGAAAACAGAGTGAAACCTAAAAATTAAAACTGTTACTGCCAACGAACGGTTTAACCTAGAAGAACGAAATTTGGTGAGCCAAGTGGGATTGGGGTACTGATCATTACCTGAAAGTGTCATCAAGATTGGGTGAAAAAATGTGTGCTGAGATTTCAGGAAACTCGCAGTTTTTTGGAAGATTGGCAACCCCTTTCCATGAAAGTGATTTGCGCCAGTCTCTGCTTAGGGCTACATCAATAGGAAACAAACCATAGAGATAGAACTTGGAGCTACTTTATTGTGTCAAGTTTCACAGAGCTAGCACAAACCGTGTTTGATTTAGAGTTCCAACTACATGTATTCATATAGGAAAAATTGAGTGAAACCTAAAAATTAAAATTGTTACTGCCAACGAACGGTTTAACCTAGAAGAACGAAATTTGGTGAGCCAAGTGGGATTGGGGTACTGATCATTACCTGAAAGTGTCATCAAGATTGGGTGAAAAAATGTGTGCTGAGATTTCAGGAAATTCTTAGTTTTTTGGAAGCTTGGCAACCCCTTTATATGAAAGTGATTTGCACCAGTCTCTGCTTAGGGCTACATCAATAGGAAACAAACCATAGAGATAGAACTTGGAATTACTTTATTGTGTCAAGTTTCAAAGAGCTAGCACAAACCGTGTTTTATTTAGAGTTCCAACTACATGTATCCATATAGGAGAAAACACAGTGAAAACTAAAAATTAAAACTGTTACTGCCAACGAACGGTTTAACCTAGAAGAGAGAAATTTGGTGAGCCAAGTGGGATTGGGGTACTGATCATTACCTGAAAGTGTCATCAAGATTGGGTGAAAAAATGTGTGCTGAGATTTCAGGAAACTCGTAGTTTTTTGGAAGATTGGCAACCCCTTTCCATGAAAGTGATTTGCGCCAGTCTCTGCTTAGGGCTACATCAATAGGAAACAAACCATAGAGATAGAACTTGGAGCTCCTTTATTGTGTCAAGTTTCAAAGAGCTAGCACAAACCGTGTTTGATTTAGACTTCCAACTACATGTATCCATATAGGAGAAAACAGAGTGAAACCTAAAAATTAAAACTGTTACTGCCAACGAACGGTTTAACCTAGAAGAACGAAATTTGGTGAGCCAAGTGGGATTGGGGTACTGATCATTACCTGAAAGTGTCATCAAGATTGGGTGAAAAAATGTGTGCTGAGATTTCAGGAAACTCGTAGTTTTTTGAAAGATTGGCAAACTCTTTCCATGAAAGTTATTTGCGCCAGTCTCTGCTTAGGGCTACATCAATAGGAAACAAACCATTGAGATAGAACTTGGAGCTACTTTATTGTGTCAAGTTTCAAAGAGCTAGCACAAACCATGTTTGATTTAGACTTCCAACTACATGTATCCATATAGGAGATAACAGAGTGAAACCTAAAAATTAAAACTGTTACTGCCAAAGAACGGTTTAACCTAGAAGAACGAAATTTGGTGAGCCAAGTGGGATTGTGGTACTGATCATTACCTGAAACTGTCATCAAGATTGGGTGAAAAAATGTGTGCTGAGATTTCAGGAAACTCGTAGTTTTTTGGAAGATTGGCAACCCCTTTCCATAAAAGTGATTTGCGCCAGTCTCTGCTTAGGGTTACATCAATAGGAAATAAACCATAGAGATAGAACTGGGAGCTACTTTATTGTGTCAAGTTTCAAAGAGCTAGCACAAACCGTGTTTGATTTAGAGTTCCAACTACATGTATCCATATAGGAGAAAACAGAGTGAAACCTAAAAATTAAAACTGTTACTGCCAACGAACGGTTTAACCTAAGAAGAACGAAATTTGGTGAGCCAAGTGGGATTGGGGTACTGATAATTACCTGAAAGTGTCATCAAGATTGGGTGAAAAAATGTGTGCTGAGATTTCAGGAAACTCGATGTTTTTTGGAAGATTGGCAACCCGTTTCCATGAAAGTGATTTGTGCCAGTCTCTGCTTAGGGCTACATCAATAGGAAACAAACCATAGAGATAGAACTTGGAGCTACTTTATTGTGTCAAGTTTCAAAGAGCTACCACAAACCGTGTTTGATTTAGAGTTCCAACTACATGTATCCATATAGGAGAAAACAGAGTGAAACCTAAAAATTAAAACTGTTACTGCCAACGAACGGTTTAAACTAGAAGAACGAAATTTGGTGAGCCAAATGGGATTGGGGTACTGATCATTACCTGAAAGTGTCATCAAGATTGGGTGAAAAAATGTGTGCTGAGATTTCAGGAAACTCTTAGTTTTTTGGAAGATTGGCAACCCCTTTCCATGAAAGTGATTTGCGCCAGTCTCTGCTTAGGGCTACATCAATAGGAAACAAACCATAGAGATAGAACTTGGAGCTACTTTATTGTGTCAAGTTTCAAAGAGCTACCACAAACCGTGTTTGATTTAGAGTTCCAACTACATGTATCCATATAGGAGAAAACAGAGTGAAACCTAAAAATTAAAACTGTTACTGCCAACGAACGGTTTAACCTAGAAGAACGAAATTTGGTGAGCCAAGTGGGATTGGGGTACTGATCATTACCTGAAAGTGTCATCAAGATTGGGTGAAAAAATGTGTGCTGAGATTTCAGGAAACTCGCAGTTTTTTGGAAGATTGGCAACCCCTTTCCATGAAAGTGATTTGCGCCAGTCTCTGCTTAGGGCTACATCAATAGGAAACAAACCATAGAGATAGAACTTGGAGCTACTTTATTGTGTCAAGTTTCACAGAGCTAGCACAAACCGTGTTTGATTTAGAGTTCCAACTACATGTATTCATATAGGAAAAATTGAGTGAAACCTAAAAATTAAAATTGTTACTGCCAACGAACGGTTTAACCTAGAAGAACGAAATTTGGTGAGCCAAGTGGGATTGGGGTACTGATAATTACCTGAAAGTGTCATCAATATTGGGTGAAAAAATGTGTGCTGAGATTTCAGGAAACTCGTAGTTTTTTGGAAGCTTGGCAACCCCTTTAAATGAAAGTGATTTGCGCCAGTCTCTGCTTAGGGCTACATCAATAGGAAACAAACCATAGAGATAGAACTTGGAGCTACTTTATTGTGTCAAGTTTCAAAGAGCTAGCACAAACCGTGTTTGATTTAGAGTTCCAACTACATGTATCCATATAGGAGAAAACAGAGTGAAACCTAAAAATTAAAACTGTTACTGCCAACGAACCGTTTAACCTAGAAGAACGAAATTTGGTGAGCCAAGTGGGATTGGGGTACTGATCATTACCTGAAAGTGTCATCAAGATTGGGTGAAAAAATGTGTGCTGAGATTTCAGGAAACTCGTAGTTTTTTGGAAGCTTGGCAACCCCTGTAAATGAAAGTGATTTGTGCCAGTCTCTGGTTAGGGCTACATCAATAGGAAACAAACCATAGAGATAGAACTTGGAGCTACTTTATTGTGTCAAGTTTCAAAGAGCTAGCACAAACCGTGTTTGATTTAGAGTTCCAACTACATGTATCCATATAGGAGAAAACAGAGTGAAACCTAAAAATTAAAACTGTTACTGCCAACGAACGGTTTAACCTAGAAGAACGAAATTTGGTGAGCCAAGTGGGATTGGGGTACTGATCATTACCTGAAAGTGTCATCAAGATTGGGTGAAAAAATGTGTGCTGAGATTTCAGGAAACTCGTAGTTTTTTGGAAGCTTGGCAACCCCTGTAAATGAAAGTGATTTGTGCCAGTCTCTGGTTAGGGCTACATCAATAGGAAACAAACCATAGAGATAGAACTTGGAGCTACTTTATTGTGTCAAGTTTCAAAGAGCTAGCACAAACCGTGTTTGATTTAGAGTTCCAACTACATGTATCCATATAGGAGAAAACAGAGTGAAACCTAAAAATTAAAACTGTTACTGCCAACGAACGGTTTAACCTAGAAGAACGAAATTTGGTGAGCCAAGTGGGATTGGGGTACTGATCATTACCTGAAAGTGTCATCAAGATTGGGTGAAAAAATGTGTGCTGAGATTTCAGGAAACTCATAGTTTTTTGGAGGCTTGGCAACTCCTGTAAATGAAAGTGATTTGTGCCAGTCTCTGCTTAGGGCTACATCAATAGGAAACAAACCATAGAGATAGAACTTGGAGCTACTTTATTGTATCAAGTTTCAAAGAGCTAGCACAAACCGTGTTTGATTTAGACTTCCAACTACATGTATCCATATAGGAGAAAACAGAGTGAAACCTAAAAATTAAAACTGTTACTGCTAACGAACGGTTTAACCTAGAAGAACGAAATTTGGTGAGCCAAGTGGGATTGGGGTACTGATCATTACCTGAAAGTGTCATCAAGATTGGGTGAAAAAATGTGTGCTGAGAATTCAGGAAACTCGTAGTTTTTTGTAAGCTTGGCAACCCCTTTCCATGAAAGTGATTTGCGCCAGTCTCTGCTTAGGGCTACATCAATAGGAAACAAACCATAGACATAGAACTTGGAGCTATTTTATTGTGTCAAGTTTCAAAGAGCTAGCACAAACCGTGTTTGATTTAGACTTCCAACTACATGTATCCATATAGGAGATAACAGAGTGAAACCTAAAAATTAAAACTGTTACTGCCAACGAACGGTTTAACCAAGAAGAACGAAATTTGGTGAGCCAAGTGGGATTGGGGTACTGATCATTACCTGAAAGTGTCATCAAGATTGGGTGAAAAAATGTGTGCTGAGATTTCAGGAAACTCGTAGTTTTTTGGAAGCTTGGCAACCCCTTTAAATGAAAGTGATTTGCACCAGTCTCTGCTTAGGGCTACATCAATAGGAAACAAACCATAGAGATAGAACATGGAGCTACTTTATTGTGTCAAGTTTCAAAGAGCTAGCACAAACCGTGTTTGATTTAGAGTTCCAACTACATGTATCCATATAGGAGAAAACACAGTGAAAACTAAAAATTATAACTGTTACTGCAACGAACGGTTTAACCTAGAAGAGAGAAATTTGGTGAGCCAAGTGGGATTGGGGTACAGATCATTACCTGAAAGTGTCATCAAGATTGGGTGAAAAAATGTGTGCTGAGATTTCAGGAAACTCATAGTTTTTTGGAGGCTTGGCAACCCCCGTAAATGAAAGTGATTTGTGCCAGTCTCTGCTTAGGGCTACATCAATAGGAAACAAACCATAGAGATAGAACTTGGAGCTACTTTATTGTATCAAGTTTCAAAGAGCTAGCACAAACCGTGTTTGATTTAGACTTCCAACTACATGTATCCATATAGGAGAAAACAGAGTGAAACCTAAAAATTAAAACTGTTACTGGCAACGAACGGTTTAACCTAGAAGAACGAAATTTGGTGAGCCAAGTGGGATTTGTTGTACTGATCATTACCTGAAAGTGTCATCAAGATTGGGTGAAAAAATGTGTGCTGAGATGTCAGGAAACTCGTAGTTTTTTGGAACATTGGCAACCCCTTTCCATAAAAGTGATTTGCGCCAGTCTCTGCTTAGGGCTACATCAATAGGAAATAAACCATAGAGATAGAACTGGGAGCTACTTTATTGTGTCAAGTTTCAAAGAGCTAGCACAAACCGTGTTTGATTTAGAGTTCCATCTACATGTATCCATATAGGAGAAAACAGAGTGAAACCTAAAAATTAAAACTGTTACTGCCAACGAACGGTTTAAACTGGAAGAACGAAATTTGGTGAGCCAAGTGGGATTGGGTACTGATCATTACCTGAAAGTGTCATCAAGATTGGGTGAAAAAATGTGTGCTGAGATTTCAGGAAACTCGTAGTTTTTTGGAAGATTGGCAACCCCTTTCCATGAAAGTGATTTGCGCCAGTCTCTGCTTAGGGCTACATCAATAGGAAACAAATCATAGAGATAGAACTTGGAGCTACTTTATTGTGTCAAGTTTCAAAGAGCTAGCACAAACCGTGTTTGATTTAGACTTCCAACTACATGTATCCATATAGGAGAAAACAGAGTGAAACCTAAAAATTAAAACTGTTACTGCCAACGAACGGTTTAACCTAGAAGAACGAAATTTGGTGAGCCAAGTGGGATTGGGGTACTGATCATTACCTGAAAGTGTCATCAAGATTGGGTGAAAAAATGTGTGCTGAGATTTCAGGAAACTCGTAGTTTTTTGGAAGATTGGCAAACCCTTTCCATGAAAGTGATTTGCACCAGTCTTTGCTTAGGGCTACATCAATAGGAAACAAACCATAGAGATAGAACTTGGAGCTACTTTATTGTGTCAAGTTTCAAAGAGCTAGCACAAACCGTGTTTGATTTAGAGTTCCAACTACATGTATACATATAGGAGAAAACAGAGTGAAACCTAAAAATTAAAACTGTTACTGCCAACGAACGGTTTAACCTAGAAGAACGAAATTTGGTGAGCCAAGTGGGATTGGGGTACTGATCATTACCTGAAAGTGTCATCAAGATTGGGTGAAAAAATGTGTGCTGAGATTTCAGGAAACTCATAGTTTTTTGGAGGCTTGGCAACCCCTGTAAATGAAAGTGATTTGTGCCAGTCTCTGCTTAGGGCTACATCAATAGGAAACAAACCATAGAGATAGAACTTGGAGCTACTTTATTGTATCAAGTTTCAAAGAGCTAGCACAAACCGTGTTTGATTTAGACTTCCAACTACATGTATCCATATAGGAGAAAACAGAGTGAAACCTAAAAATTAAAACTGTTACTGCCAACGAACGGTTTAACCTAGAAGAACGAAATTTGGTGAGCCAAGTGGGATTGGGGTACTGATCATTACCTGAAAGTGTCATCAAGATTGGGTGAAAAAATGTGTGCTGAGATTTCAGGAAATCCGTAGTTTTTTGGAAGCTCGGCAACCCCTTTAAATGAAAGTGATTTGCACCAGTCTCTGCTTAGGGCTACATCAATATGAAACAAACCATAGAGACAGAACATGGAGCTACTTTATTGTGTCAAGATTCAAAGAGCTAGCACAAACCGTGTTTGATTTAGACTTCCAACTACATGTATCCATATAGGAGAAAACACAGTGAAAACTAAAAATTAAAACTGTTACTGCCAACGAACGGTTTAACCTAGAAGAGAGAAATTTGGTGAGCCAAGTGGGATTGGGGTACTGATCATTACCTGAAAGTGTCATCAAGATTGGGTGAAAAAATGTGTGCTGAGATTTCAGGAAACTCGTAGTTTTTTGGAAGATTGGCAACCCCTTTCCATGAAAGTGATTTGCGCCACTCTCTGCTTAGGGCTACATCAATAGGAAACAAACCATAGAGATAGAACTTGGAGCTACTTTATTGTGTCAAGTTTCAAAGAGCTAGCACAAACCGTGTATGATTTAGACTTCCAAATACATGTATCCATATAGGAGAAAACAGAGTGAAACCTCAAAATTAAAACTGTTACTGCCAACGAACGGTTTAACCTAGAAGAACGAAATTTGGTGAGCCAAGTGGGATTGGGGTACTGATCATTACCTGAAAGTGTCATCAAGATTGGGTGATAAAATGTGTGCTGAGATTTCAGGAAACTCGTAGTTTTTTGGAAGATTGGCAACCCCTTTCCATGAAAGTGATTTGTGCCAGTCTCTGCTTAGGGCTACATCAATAGGAAATAAACCATAGAGATAGAACTTGGAGCTACTTTATTGTGTCAAGTTTCAAAGAGCTAGCACAAATCGTGTTTGATTTAGACTTCCAACTACATGTATCCATATAGGAGAAAACAGAGTGAAACCTAAAAATTAAAACTGTTACTGCCAACGAACGGTTTAACCTAGAAGAACGAAATTTGGTGAGCCAAGTGGGATTGGGGTACTGATCATTACCTGAAAGTGTCATCAAGATTGGGTGAAAAAATGTGTGCTGAGATTTCAGGAAACTCGTAGTTTTTTGGAAGCTTGGCAACCCCTGTAAATGAAAGTGATTTGTGCCAGTCTCTGCTTAGGGCTACATCAATAGGAAACAAACCATAGAGATAGAACTTGGAGCTACTTTATTGTGTCAAGTTTCAAAGAGCTAGCACAAACCGTGTTTGATTTAGACTTCCAACTACATGTATCTATATAGGAGAAAACAGCGTGAAACCTAAAAATTAAAACTGTTACTGCCAACGAACGGTTTAACCTAGAAGAACGAAATTTGGTGAGCCAAATGGGATTGGGGTACTGATCATTACCTGAAAGTGTCATCAAGATTGGGTGAAAAAATGTGTGCTGAGATTTCAGGAAACTCGTAGTTTTTTGGAAGATTGGCAACCCCTTTCCATGAAAGTGATTTGCGCCAGTCTCTGCTTAGGGCTACATCAATAGGAAACAAACCATAGAGATAGAACTTGGAGCTACTTTATTGTGTCAAGTTTCAAAGAACTAGCACAAACCGTGTTTGATTTAGACTTCCAACTACATGTATCCATATAGGAGAAAACAGAGTGAAACCTAAAAATTAAAACTGTTACTGCCAAAGAACGGTTTAACCTAGAAGAACGAAAATTGGTGAGCCAAGTGGGATTGGGGTACTGATCATTACCTGAAAGTGTCATCAAGATTGGGTGAAAAAATGTGTGCTGAGATTTCAGGAAACTCATAGTTTTTTGGAGGCTTGGCAACCCCTTTCCATGAAAGTGATTTGCGCCAGTCTCTGCTTAGGGCTACATCAATAGGAAACAAACCATAGAGATAGAACTTGGAGCTACTTTATTGTATCAAGTTTCAAAGAGCTAGCACAAACCGTGTTTGATTTAGACTTCCAACTACATGTATCCATATAGGAGAAAACAGAGTGAAACCTAAAAATTAAAACTGTTACTGGCAACGAACGGTTTAACCTAGAAGAACGAAATTTGGTGAGCCAAGTGGGATTGGGGTACTGATAATTACCTGAAAGTGTCATCAAGATTGGGTGAAAAAATGTGTGCTGAGATTTCAGGAAACTCGATGTTTTTTGGAAGATTGGCAACCCGTTTCCATGAAAGTGATTTGTGCCAGTCTCTGCTTAGGGCTACATCAATAGGAAACAAACCATAGAGATAGAACTTGGAGCTACTTTATTGTGTCAAGTTTCAAAGAGCTAGCACAAACCGTGTTTGATTTAGAGTTCCAACTACATGTATCCATATAGGAGAAAACAGAGTGAAACCTAAAAATTAAAACTGTTACTGCCAACGAACCGTTTAACCTAGAAGAACGAAATTTGGTGAGCCAAGTGGGATTGGGGTACTGATCATTACCTGAAAGTGTCATCAAGATTGGGTGAAAAAATGTGTGCTGAGATTTCAGGAAACTCGTAGTTTTTTGGAAGCTTGGCAACCCCTGTAAATGAAAGTGATTTGTGCCAGTCTTTGCTTAGGGCTACATCAATAGGAAACAAACCATAGAGATAGAACTTGGAGCTACTTTATTGTGTCATGTTTCAAAGAGCTAGCACAAACCGTGTTTGATTTAGAGTTCCAAATACATGTATCCATATAGGAGAAAACACAGTGAAAACTAAAAATTAAAACTGTTACTGCAACGAACGGTTTAACCTAGAAGAACGAAATTTGGTGAGCCAAGTGGGATTGGGGTACTGATCATTACCTGAAAGTGTCATCAAGATTGGGTGAAAAAATGTGTGCTGAGATTTCAGGAAATTCGTAGTTTTTTGGAAGCTTGGCAACCCCTTTAAATGAAAGTGATTTGCACCAGTCTCTGCTTAGGGCTACATCAATAGGAAACAAACCATAGAGATAGAACATGGAGCTACTTTATTGTGTCAAGTTTCAAAGAGCTAGCACAAACCGTGTTTGATTTAGAGTTCCAACTACATGTATCTATATAGGAGAAAACACAGTGAAAACTAAAAATTGAAACTGTTACTGCCAACGAACGGTTTAACCTAGAAGAGAGAAATTTGGTGAGCCAAGTGGGATTGGGGTACTGATCATTACCTGAAAGTGTCATCAAGATTGGGTGAAAAAATGTGTGCTGAGATTTCAGGAAACTCGTAGTTTTTTGGAAGATTGGCAACCCCTTTCCATGAAAGTGATTTGCGCCAGTCTCTGCTCAGGGCTACATCAATAGGAAACAAACCACAGAGATAGAACTTGGAGCTACTTTATTGTGTCAAGTTTCAAAGAGCTAGCACAAACCGTGTTTGATTTAGACTTCCAACTACATGTATCCATATAGGAGAAAACAGAGTGAAACCTAAAAATTAAAACTGTTACTGCCAACGAACCGTTTAACCTAGAAGAACGAAATTTGGTGAGCCAAGTGGGATTGGGGTACTGATCATTACCTGAAAGTGTCATCAAGATTGGGTGAAAAAATGTGTGCTGAGATTTCAGGAAACTCGTAGTTTTTTGGAAGATTGGCAAACCCTTTCCATGAAAGTGACTTGCGCCAGTCTCTGCTTAGGGCTACATCAATAGGAAACAAACCATTGAGATAGAACTTGGAGCTACTTTATTGTGTCAAGTTTCAAAGAGCTAGCACAAACCATGTTTGATTTAGACTTCCAACTACATGTATCCATATAGGAGATAACAGAGTGAAACCTAAAAATTAAAACTGTTACTGCCAAAGAACGGTTTAACCTAGAAGAACGAAATTTGGTGAGCCAAGTGGGATTGTGGTACTGATCATTACCTGAAAGTGTCATCAAGATTGGGTGAAAAAATGTGTGCTGAGATTTCAGGAAACTCATAGTTTTTTGGAGGCTTGGCAACCCCCGTAAATGAAAGTGATTTGTGCCAGTCTCTGCTTAGGGCTACATCAATAGGAAACAAACCATAGAGATAGAACTTGGAGCTACTTTATTGTATCAAGTTTCAAAGAGCTAGCACAAACCGTGTTTGATTTAGACTTCCAACTACATGTATCCATATAGGAGAAAACAGAGTGAAACCTAAAAATTAAAACTGTTACTGGCAACGAACGGTTTAACCTAGAAGAACGAAATTTGGTGAGCCAAGTGGGATTTGTTGTACTGATCATTACCTGAAAGTGTCATCAAGATTGGGTGAAAAAATGTGTGCTGAGATGTCAGGAAACTCGTAGTTTTTTGGAACATTGGCAACCCCTTTCCATAAAAGTGATTTGCGCCAGTCTCTGCTTAGGGCTACATCAATAGGAAATAAACCATAGAGATAGAACTGGGAGCTACTTTATTGTGTCAAGTTTCAAAGAGCTAGCACAAACCGTGTTTGATTTAGAGTTCCAACTACATGTATCCATATAGGAGAAAACAGAGTGAAACCTAAAAATTAAAACTGTTACTGCCAACGAACGGTTTAAACTGGAAGAACGAAATTTGGTGAGCCAAGTGGGATTGGGTACTGATCATTACCTGAAAGTGTCATCAAGATTGGGTGAAAAAATGTGTGCTGAGATTTCAGGAAACTCGTAGTTTTTTGGAAGATTGGCAACCCCTTTCCATGAAAGTGATTTGCGCCAGTCTCTGCTTAGGTCTACATCAATAGGAAACAAACCATACCGATAGAACTTGGAGCTACTTTATTGTGTCAAGTTTCAAAGAACTAGCACAAACCGTGTTTGATTTAGACTTCCAACTACATGTATCCATATAGGAGAAAACAGAGTGAAAACTAAAAATTAAAACTGTTACTGCCAACGAACGGTTTAACCTAGAAGAACGAAATTTGGTGAGCCAAATGGGATTGGGGTACTGATCATTACCTGAAAGTGTCATCAAGATTGGGTGAAAAAATGTGTGCTGAGATTTCAGGAAACTCGTAGTTTTTTGGAAGATTGGCAACCCCTTTCCATGAAAGTGATTTGCGCCAGTCTCTGCTTAGGGCTACATCAATAGGAAACAAACCATAGAGATAGAACTTGGAGCTACTTTATTGTGTCAAGTTTCAAAGAACTAGCACAAACCGTGTTTGATTTAGACTTCCAACTACATGTATCCATATAGGAGAAAACAGAGTGAAACCTAAAAATTAAAACTGTTACTGCCAACGAACGGTTTAACCTAGAAGAACGAAATTTGGTGAGCCAAATGGGATTGGGGTACTGATCATTACCTGAAAGTGTCATCAAGATTGGGTGAAAAAATGTGTGCTGAGATTTCAGGAAACTCGTAGTTTTTTGGAAGATTGGCAAACCCTTTCCATGAAAGTGATTTGTGCCAGTCTCTGCTTAGGGCTACATCAATAGGAAACAAACCATTGAGATAGAACTTGGAGCTACTTTATTGTGTCAAGTTTCAAAGAGCTAGCACAAACCATGTTTGATTTAGACTTCCAACTACATGTATCCATATAGGAGAAAACAGAGTGAAACCTAAAAATTAAAACTGTTACTGGCAACGAACGGTTTAACCTAGAAGAACGAAATTTGGTGAGCCAAGTGGGATTGGGGTACTGATAATTACCTGAAAGTGTCATCAAGATTGGGTGAAAAAATGTGTGCTGAGATTTCAGGAAACTCGATGTTTTTTGGAAGATTGGCAACCCGTTTCCATGAAAGTGATTTGTGCCAGTCTCTGCTTAGGGCTACATCAATAGGAAACAAACCATAGAGATAGAACTTGGAGCTACTTTATTGTGTCAAGTTTCAAAGAGCTAGCACAAACCGTGTTTGATTTAGAGTTCCAACTACATGTATCCATATAGGAGAAAACAGAGTGAAACCTAAAAATTAAAACTGTTACTGCCAACGAACCGTTTAACCTAGAAGAACGAAATTTGGTGAGCCAAGTGGGATTGGGGTACTGATCATTACCTGAAAGTGTCATCAAGATTGGGTGAAAAAATGTGTGCTGAGATTTCAGGAAACTCGTAGTTTTTTGGAAGCTTGGCAACCCCTGTAAATGAAAGTGATTTGTGCCAGTCTTTGCTTAGGGCTACATCAATAGGAAACAAACCATAGAGATAGAACTTGGAGCTACTTTATTGTGTCATGTTTCAAAGAGCTAGCACAAACCGTGTTTGATTTAGAGTTCCAAATACATGTATCCATATAGGAGAAAACACAGTGAAAACTAAAA
Organism: Spermophilus citellus; assembly: GCF_964194105.1. NCBI lineage: Eukaryota > Metazoa > Chordata > Mammalia > Rodentia > Sciuridae > Spermophilus > Spermophilus citellus. The sequence goes on from NW_027673146.1 coordinate 159,001, forward strand.
ATTAAAACTGTTACTGCAACGAACGGTTTAACCTAGAAGAACGAAATTTGGTGAGCCAAGTGGGATTGGGGTACTGATCATTACCTGAAAGTGTCATCAAGATTGGGTGAAAAAATGTGTGCTGAGATTTCAGGAAATTCGTAGTTTTTTGGAAGCTTGGCAACCCCTTTAAATGAAAGTGATTTGCACCAGTCTCTGCTTAGGGCTACATCAATAGGAAACAAACCATAGAGATAGAACATGGAGCTACTTTATTGTGTCAAGTTTCAAAGAGCTAGCACAAACCGTGTTTGATTTAGAGTTCCAACTACATGTATCTATATAGGAGAAAACACAGTGAAAACTAAAAATTGAAACTGTTACTGCCAACGAACGGTTTAACCTAGAAGAGAGAAATTTGGTGAGCCAAGTGGGATTGGGGTACTGATCATTACCTGAAAGTGTCATCAAGATTGGGTGAAAAAATGTGTGCTGAGATTTCAGGAAACTCGTAGTTTTTTGGAAGATTGGCAACCCCTTTCCATGAAAGTGATTTGCGCCAGTCTCTGCTCAGGGCTACATCAATAGGAAACAAACCACAGAGATAGAACTTGGAGCTACTTTATTGTGTCAAGTTTCAAAGAGCTAGCACAAACCGTGTTTGATTTAGACTTCCAACTACATGTATCCATATAGGAGAAAACAGAGTGAAACCTAAAAATTAAAACTGTTACTGCCAACGAACCGTTTAACCTAGAAGAACGAAATTTGGTGAGCCAAGTGGGATTGGGGTACTGATCATTACCTGAAAGTGTCATCAAGATTGGGTGAAAAAATGTGTGCTGAGATTTCAGGAAACTCGTAGTTTTTTGGAAGATTGGCAAACCCTTTCCATGAAAGTGACTTGCGCCAGTCTCTGCTTAGGGCTACATCAATAGGAAACAAACCATTGAGATAGAACTTGGAGCTACTTTATTGTGTCAAGTTTCAAAGAGCTAGCACAAACCATGTTTGATTTAGACTTCCAACTACATGTATCCATATAGGAGATAACAGAGTGAAACCTAAAAATTAAAACTGTTACTGCCAAAGAACGGTTTAACCTAGAAGAACGAAATTTGGTGAGCCAAGTGGGATTGTGGTACTGATCATTACCTGAAAGTGTCATCAAGATTGGGTGAAAAAATGTGTGCTGAGATTTCAGGAAACTCATAGTTTTTTGGAGGCTTGGCAACCCCCGTAAATGAAAGTGATTTGTGCCAGTCTCTGCTTAGGGCTACATCAATAGGAAACAAACCATAGAGATAGAACTTGGAGCTACTTTATTGTATCAAGTTTCAAAGAGCTAGCACAAACCGTGTTTGATTTAGACTTCCAACTACATGTATCCATATAGGAGAAAACAGAGTGAAACCTAAAAATTAAAACTGTTACTGGCAACGAACGGTTTAACCTAGAAGAACGAAATTTGGTGAGCCAAGTGGGATTTGTTGTACTGATCATTACCTGAAAGTGTCATCAAGATTGGGTGAAAAAATGTGTGCTGAGATGTCAGGAAACTCGTAGTTTTTTGGAACATTGGCAACCCCTTTCCATAAAAGTGATTTGCGCCAGTCTCTGCTTAGGGCTACATCAATAGGAAATAAACCATAGAGATAGAACTGGGAGCTACTTTATTGTGTCAAGTTTCAAAGAGCTAGCACAAACCGTGTTTGATTTAGAGTTCCAACTACATGTATCCATATAGGAGAAAACAGAGTGAAACCTAAAAATTAAAACTGTTACTGCCAACGAACGGTTTAAACTGGAAGAACGAAATTTGGTGAGCCAAGTGGGATTGGGTACTGATCATTACCTGAAAGTGTCATCAAGATTGGGTGAAAAAATGTGTGCTGAGATTTCAGGAAACTCGTAGTTTTTTGGAAGATTGGCAACCCCTTTCCATGAAAGTGATTTGCGCCAGTCTCTGCTTAGGTCTACATCAATAGGAAACAAACCATACCGATAGAACTTGGAGCTACTTTTTTGTGTCAAGTTTCAAAGAACTAGCACAAACCGTGTTTGATTTAGACTTCCAACTACATGTATCCATATAGGAGAAAACAGAGTGAAAACTAAAAATTAAAACTGTTACTGCCAACGAACGGTTTAACCTAGAAGAACGAAATTTGGTGAGCCAAATGGGATTGGGGTACTGATCATTACCTGAAAGTGTCATCAAGATTGGGTGAAAAAATGTGTGCTGAGATTTCAGGAAACTCGTAGTTTTTTGGAAGATTGGCAACCCCTTTCCATGAAAGTGATTTGCGCCAGTCTCTGCTTAGGGCTACATCAATAGGAAACAAACCATAGAGATAGAACTTGGAGCTACTTTATTGTGTCAAGTTTCAAAGAACTAGCACAAACCGTGTTTGATTTAGACTTCCAACTACATGTATCCATATAGGAGAAAACAGAGTGAAACCTAAAAATTAAAACTGTTACTGCCAACGAACGGTTTAACCTAGAAGAACGAAATTTGGTGAGCCAAATGGGATTGGGGTACTGATCATTACCTGAAAGTGTCATCAAGATTGGGTGAAAAAATGTGTGCTGAGATTTCAGGAAACTCGTAGTTTTTTGGAAGATTGGCAAACCCTTTCCATGAAAGTGATTTGTGCCAGTCTCTGCTTAGGGCTACATCAATAGGAAACAAACCATTGAGATAGAACTTGGAGCTACTTTATTGTGTCAAGTTTCAAAGAGCTAGCACAAACCATGTTTGATTTAGACTTCCAAGTACATGTATCCATATAGGAGATAACAGAATGAAACCTAAAAATTAAAACTGTTACTGCCAACGAACGGTTTAACCTAGAAGAACGAAATTTGGTGAGCCAAGTGGGATTGGGGTACTGATCATTACCTGAAAGTGTCATCAAGATTGGGTGAAAAAATGTGTGCTGAGATTTCAGGAAATTCGTAGTTTTTTGGAAGCTTGGCAACCCCTTTAAATGAAAGTGATTTGCACCAGTCTCTGCTTAGGGCTACATCAATAGGAAACAAACCATAGAGATAGAACATGGAGCTACTTTATTGTGTCAAGTTTCAAAGAGCTAGCACAAACCGTGTTTGATTTAGAGTTCCAACTACATGTATCCATATAGGAGAAAACACAGTGAAAACTAAAAATTAAAACTGTTACTTCCAACGAACGGTTTAACCTAGAAGAGAGAAATTTGGTGAGCCAAGTGGGATTGGGGTACTGATCATTACCTGAAAGTGTCATCAAGATTGGGTGAAAAAATGTGTGCTGAGATTTCAGGAAACTCGTAGTTTTTTGGAAGATTGGCAACCCCTTTCCATGAAAGTGATTTGCGCCAGTCTCTGCTTAGGGCTACATCAATAGGAAACAAATCATAGAGATAGAACTTAGAGCTACTTTATTGTGTCAAGTTTCAAAGAGCTAGCACAAACCGTGTTTGATTTAGACTTCCAACTACATGTATCCATATAGGAGAAAACAGAGTGAAACCTAAAAATTAAAACTGTTACTGCCAACGAACGGTTTAACCTAGAAGAACGAAATTTGGTGAGCCAAGTGGGATTGGGGTACTGATCATTACCTGAAAGTGTCATCAAGATTGGGTGAAAAAATGTGTGCTGAGATTTCAGGAAACTCGTAGTTTTTTGGAAGATTGGCAAACCCTTTCCATGAAAGTGATTTGCACCAGTCTTTGCTTAGGGCTACATCAATAGGAAACAAACCATAGAGATAGAACTTGGAGCTACTTTATTGTGTCAAGTTTCAAAGAGCTAGCACAAACCGTGTTTGATTTAGAGTTCCAACTACATGTATACATATAGGAGAAAACAGAGTGAAACCTAAAAATTAAAACTGTTACTGCCAACGAACGGTTTAACCTAGAAGAACGAAATTTGGTGAGCCAAGTGGGATTGGGGTACTGATCATTACCTGAAAGTGTCATCAAGATTGGGTGAAAAAATGTGTGCTGAGATTTCAGGAAACTCATAGTTTTTTGGAGGCTTGGCAACCGCTGTAAATGAAAGTGATTTGTGCCAGTCTCTGCTTAGGGCTACATCAATAGGAAACAAACCATAGAGATAGAACTTGGAGCTACTTTATTGTATCAAGTTTCAAAGAGCTAGCACAAACCGTGTTTGATTTAGACTTCCAACTACATGTATCCATATAGGAGAAAACAGAGTGAAACCTAAAAATTAAAACTGTTACTGCCAACGAACGGTTTAACCTAGAAGAACGAAATTTGGTGAGCCAAGTGGGATTGGGGTACTGATCATTACCTGAAAGTGTCATCAAGATTGGGTGAAAAAATGTGTGCTGAGATTTCAGGAAATCCGTAGTTTTTTGGAAGATTGGCAAACCCTTTCCATGAAAGTGATTTGCGCCAGTCTCTGCTTAGGGCTACATCAATAGGAAACAAACCATAGAGATAGAACTTGGAGCTACTTTATTGTGTCAAGTTTCAAAGAGCTAGCACAAACCGTGTTTGATTTAGAGTTCCAACTACATGTATACATATAGGAGAAAACAGAGTGAAACCTAAAAATTAAAACTGTTACTGCCAACGAACGGTTTAACCTAGAAGAACGAAATTTGGTGAGCCAAGTGGGATTGGGGTACTGATCATTACCTGAAAGTGTCATCAAGATTGGGTGAAAAAATGTGTGCTGAGATTTCAGGAAACTCATAGTTTTTTGGAGGCTTGGCAACCGCTGTAAATGAAAGTGATTTGTGCCAGTCTCTGCTTAGGGCTACATCAATAGGAAACAAACCATAGAGATAGAACTTGGAGCTACTTTATTGTATCAAGTTTCAAAGAGCTAGCACAAACCGTGTTTGATTTAGACTTCCAACTACATGTATCCATATAGGAGAAAACAGAGTGAAACCTAAAAATTAAAACTGTTACTGCCAACGAACGGTTTAACCTAGAAGAACGAAATTTGGTGAGCCAAGTGGGATTGGGGTACTGATCATTACCTGAAAGTGTCATCAAGATTGGGTGAAAAAATGTGTGCTGAGATTTCAGGAAATCCGTAGTTTTTTGGAAGCTCGGCAACCCCTTTAAATGAAAGTGATTTGCACCAGTCTCTGCTTAGGGCTACATCAATAGGAAACAAACCATAGAGACAGAACATGGAGCTACTTTATTGTGTCAAGTTTCAAAGAGCTAGCACAAACCGTGTTTGATTTAGACTTCCAACTACATGTATCCATATAGGAGAAAACACAGTGAAAACTAAAAATTAAAACTGTTACTGCCAACGAACGGTTTAACCTAGAAGAGAGAAATTTGGTGAGCCAAGTGGGATTGGGGTACTGATCATTACCTGAAAGTGTCATCAAGATTGGGTGAAAAAATGTGTGCTGAGATTTCAGGAAACTCGTAGTTTTTTGGAAGATTGGCAACCCCTTTCCATGAAAGTGATTTGCGCCAGTCTCTGCTTAGGGCTACATCAATAGGAAACAAACCATAGAGATAGAACTTGGAGCTACTTTATTGTGTCAAGTTTCAAAGAGCTAGCACAAACCGTGTATGATTTAGACTTCCAAATACATGTATCCATATAGGAGAAAACAGAGTGAAACCTAAAAATTAAAACTGTTACTGCCAACGAACGGTTTAACCTAGAAGAACGAAATTTGGTGAGCCAAGTGGGATTGGGGTACTGATCATTACCTGAAAGTGTCATCAAGATTGGATGATAAAATGTGTGCTGAGATTTCAGGAAACTCGTAGTTTTTTGGAAGATTGGCAACCCCTTTCCATGAAAGTGATTTGCGCCAGTCTCTGCTTAGGGCTACATCAATAGGAAATAAACCATAGAGATAGAACTTGGAGCTTCTTTATTGTGTCAAGTTTCAAAGAGCTAGCACAAATCGTGTTTGATTTAGACTTCCAACTACATGTATCCATATAGGAGAAAACAGAGTGAAACCTAAAAATTAAAACTGTTACTGCCAACGAACGGTTTAACCTAGAAGAACGAAATTTGGTGAGCCAAGTGGGATTGGGGTACTGATCATTACCTGAAAGTGTCATCAAGATTGGGTGAAAAAATGTGTGCTGAGATTTCAGGAAACTCGTAGTTTTTTGGAAGCTTGGCAACCCCTGTAAATGAAAGTGATTTGTGCCAGTCTCTGCTTAGGGCTACATCAATAGGAAACAAACCATAGAGATAGAACTTGGAGCTACTTTATTGTGTCAAGTTTCAAAGAGCTAGCACAAACCGTGTTTGATTTAGACTTCCAACTACATGTATCTATATAGGAGAAAACAGCGTGAAACCTAAAAATTAAAACTGTTACTGCCAACGAACGGTTTAACCTAGAAGAACGAAATTTGGTGAGCCAAATGGGATTGGGGTACTGATCATTACCTGAAAGTGTCATCAAGATTGGGTGAAAAAATGTGTGCTGAGATTTCAGGAAACTCTTAGTTTTTTGGAAGATTGGCAACCCCTTTCCATGAAAGTGATTTGCGCCAGTCTCTGCTTAGGGCTACATCAATAGGAAACAAACCATACAGATAGAACTTGGAGCTACTTTATTGTGTCAAGTTTCAAAGAGCTACCACAAACCGTGTTTGATTTAGAGTTCCAACTACATGTATCCATATAGGAGAAAACAGAGTGAAACCTAAAAATTAAAACTGTTACTGCCAACGAACGGTTTAACCTAGAAGAACGAAATTTGGTGAGCCAAGTGGGATTGGGGTACTGATCATTACCTGAAAGTGTCATCAAGATTGGGTGAAAAAATGTGTGCTGAGATTTCAGGAAACTCGCAGTTTTTTGGAAGATTGGCAACCCCTTTCCATGAAAGTGATTTGCGCCAGTCTCTGCTTAGGGCTACATCAATAGGAAACAAACCATAGAGATAGAACTTGGAGCTACTTTATTGTGTCAAGTTTCACAGAGCTAGCACAAACCGTGTTTGATTTAGAGTTCCAACTACATGTATTCATATAGGAGAAAATTGAGTGAAACCTAAAAATTAAAATTGTTACTGCCAACGAACGGTTTAACCTAGAAGAACGAAATTTGGTGAGCCAAGTGGGATTGGGGTACTGATAATTACCTGAAAGTGTCATCAAGATTGGGTGAAAAAATGTGTGCTGAGATTTCAGGAAACTCGTAGTTTTTTGGAAGCTTGGCAACCCCTGTAAATGAAAGTGATTTGTGCCAGTCTCTGGTTAGGGCTACATCAATAGGAAACAAACCATAGAGATAGAACTTGGAGCTACTTTATTGTGTCAAGTTTCAAAGAGCTAGCACAAACCGTGTTTGATTTAGAGTTCCAACTACATGTATCCATATTGGAGAAAACAGAGTGAAACCTAAAAATTAAAACTGTTACTGCCAACGAACGGTTTAACCTAGAAGAACGAAATTTGGTGAGCCAAGTGGGATTGGGGTACTGATCATTACCTGAAAGTGTCATCAAGATTGGGTGAAAAAATGTGTGCTGAGATTTCAGGAAACTCGTAGTTTTTTGGAAGATTGGCAACCCCTTTCCATGAAAGTGATTTGCGCCAGTCTCTGCTTAGGGCTACATCAATAGGAAATAAACCATAGAGTTAGAACTTGGAGCTACTTTATTGTGTCAAGTTTCAAAGAGCTAGCACAAACCGTGTTTGATTTAGAGTTCCAACTACATGTATCCATATAGGAGAAAACAGAGTGAAACCTAAAAATTAAAACTGTTACTGCCAACGAACGGTTTAACCTAGAAGAATGAAATTTGGTGAGCCAAGTGGGATTGGGGTACTGATCATTACCTGAAAGTGTCATCAAGATTGGGTGAAAAAATGTGTGCTGAGATTTCAGGAAACTCGTAGTTTTTTGGAAGCTTGGCAACCCCTGTAAATGAAAGTGATTTGTGCCAGTCTCTGGTTAGGGCTACATCAATAGGAAACAAACCATAGAGATAGAACTTGGAGCTACTTTATTGTGTCAAGTTTCAAAGAGCTACCACAAACCGTGTTTGATTTAGAGTTCCAACTACATGTATCCATATAGGAGAAAACAGAGTGAAACCTAAAAATTCAAACTGTTACTGCCAACGAACGGTTTAAACTAGAAGAACGAAATTTGGTGAGCCAAGTGGGATTGGGGTACTGATCATTACCTGAAAGTGTCATCAAGATTGGGTGAAAAAATGTGTGCTGAGATTTCAGGAAACTCGTAGTTTTTTGGAAGATTGGCAACCCCTTTCCATGAAAGTGATTTGCGCCAGTCTCTGCTTAGGGCTACATCAATAGGAAACAAACCATAGAGATAGAACTTGGAGTACTTTATTGTGTCAAGTTTCAAAGAGCTAGCACAAACCGTGTTTGATTTAGACTTCCAACTACATGTATCCATATAGGAGAAAACAGAGTGAAACCTAAAAATTAAAACTGTTACTGCCAACGAACGGTTTAACTTAGAAGAACGAAATTTGGTAAGCCAAATGGGATTGGGGTACTGATCATTACCTGAAAGTGTCATCAAGATTGGGTGAAAAAATGTGTGCTGAGATTTCAGGAAACTCGTAGTTTGTTGGAAGATTGGCAACCCGTTTCCATGAAAGTGATTTGCGCCAGTCTCTGCTTAGGGCTACATCAATAGGAAACAAACCATAGAGATAGAACTTGGAGCTACTTTATTGTGTCAAGTTTCAAAGAGCTAGCACAAACCGTGTTTGATTTAGACTTCCAACTACATGTATCCATATAGGAGAAAACAGAGTGAAACCTAAAAATTAAAACTGTTACTGCCAACGAACCGTTTAACCTAGAAGAACGAAATTTGGTGAGCCAAGTGGGATTGGGGTACTGATCATTACCTGAAAGTGTCATCAAGATTGGGTGAAAAAATGTGTGCTGAGATTTCAGGAAACTCGTAGTTTTTTGGAGGCTTGGCAACCCCTGTAAATGAAAGTGATTTGTGCCAGTCTCTGCTTAGGGCTACATCAATAGGAAACAAACCGTAGAGATAGAACTTGGAGCTACTTTATTGTATCAAGTTTCAAAGAGCTAGCACAAACCGTGTTTGATTTAGACTTCCAACTACATGTATCCATATAGGATAAAACAGAGTGAAACCTAAAAATTAAAACTGTTACTGCCAACGAACGGTTTAACCTAGAAGAACGAAATTTGGTGAGCCAAGTGGGATTGGGGTACTGATCATTACCTGAAAGTGTCATCAAGATTGGGTGAAAAAATGTGTGCTGAGAATTCAGGAAACTCGTAGTTTTTTGTAAGCTTGGCAACCCCTTTCCATGAAAGTGATTTGCGCCAGTCTCTGCTTAGGGCTACATCAATAGGAAACAAACCATAGACATAGAACTTGGAGCTATTTTATTGTGTCAAGTTTCAAAGAGCTAGCACAAACCGTGTTTGATTTAGACTTCCAACTACATGTATCCATATAGGAGATAACAGAGTGAAACCTATAAATTAAAACTGTTACTGCCAACGAACGGTTTAACCAAGAAGAACGAAATTTGGTGAGCCAAGTGGGATTGGGGTACTGATCATTACCTGAAAGTGTCATCAAGATTGGGTGAAAAAATGTGTGCTGAGATTTCAGGAAACTCGTAGTTTTTTGGAAGCTTGGCAACCCCTTTAAATGAAAGTGATTTGCACCAGTCTCTGCTTAGGGCTACATCAATAGGAAACAAACCATAGAGATAGAACATGGAGCTACTTTATTGTGTCAAGTTTCAAAGAGCTAGCACAAACCGTGTTTGATTTAGAGTTCCAACTACATGTATCCATATAGGAGAAAACACAGTGAAAACTAAAAATTAAAACTGTTACTGCAACGAACGGTTTAACCTAGAAGAGAGAAATTTGGTGAGCCAAGTGGGATTGGGGTACTGATCATTACCTGAAAGAGTCATCAAGATTGGGTGAAAAAATGTGTGCTGAGATTTCAGGAAACTCGTAGTTTTTTGGAAGATTGGCAACCCCTTTCCATGAAAGTGATTTGCGCCAGTCTCTGCTTAGGGCTACATCAATAGGAAACAAACCATAGAGATAGAACTTGGAGCTACTTTATTGTGTCAAGTTTCAAAGAGCTAGCACAAACCGTGTTTGATTTAGACTTCCAACTACATGTATCCATATAGGAGAAAACAGAGTGAAACCTAAAAATTAAAACTGTTACTGCCAACGAACGGTTTAACCTAGAAGAACGAAATTTGGTGAGCCAAGTGGGATTGGGGTACTGATCTTTACCTGAAAGTGTCATCAAGATTGGGTGAAAAAATGTGTGCTGAGATTTCAGGAAACTCGCAGTTTTTTGGAAGATTGGCAACCCCTTTCCATGAAAGTGATTTGCGCCAGTCTCTGCTTAGGGCTACATCAATAGGAAACAAACCATAGAGATAGAACTTGGAGCTACTTTATTGTGTCAAGTTTCAAAGAGCTAGCACAAACCGTGTTTGATTTAGAGTTCCAACTACATGTATCCATATAGGAGAAAACAGAGTGAAACCTAAAAATTAAAACTGTTACTGCCAAAGAACGGTTTAACCTAGAAGAACGAAATTTGGTGCGCCAAGTTGGAATGGGGTACTGATCATTACCTGAAAGTGTCATCAAGATTGGGTGAAAAAATGTGTGCTGAGATTTCAGGAAACTCGTAGTTTTTTGGAAGATTGGCAACCCCTTTCCATAAAAGTGATTTGCGCCAGTCTCTGCTTAGGGCTACATCAATAGGAAATAAACCATAGAGATAGAACTGGGAGCTACTTTATTGTGTCAAGTTTCAAAGAGCTAGCACAAACCGTGTTTGATTTAGAGTTCCAACTACATGTATCCATATAGGAGAAAACAGAGTGAAACCTAAAAATTAAAACTGTTACTGCCAACGAACGGTTTAAACTGGAAGAACGAAATTTGGTGAGCCAAGTGGGATTGGGTACTGATCATTACCTGAAAGTGTCATCAAGATTGGGTGAAAAAATGTGTGCTGAGATTTCAGGAAACTCGTGGTTTTTTGGAAGATTGGCAACCCCTTTCCATGAAAGTGATTTGCGCCAGTCTCTGCTTAGGGCTACATCAATAGGAAACAAACCATAGAGATAGAACTTGGAGCTACTTTATTGTGTCAAGTTTCAAAGAACTAGCACAAACCGTGTTTGATTTAGACTTCCAACTACATGTATCCATATAGGAGAAAACAGAGTGAAACCTAAAAATTAAAACTGTTACTGCCAACGAACGGTTTAACCTAGAAGAACGAAATTTGGTGAGCCAAGTGGGATTGGGGTACTGATCATTACCTGAAAGTGTCATCAAGATTGGGTGAAAAAATGTGTGCTGAGATTTCAGGAAACTCGCAGTTTTTTGGAAGATTGGCAACCCCTTTCCATGAAAGTGATTTGCGCCAGTCTCTGCTTAGGGCTACATCAATAGGAAACAAACCATAGAGATAGAACTTGGAGCTACTTTATTGTGTCAAGTTTCACAGAGCTAGCACAAACCGTGTTTGATTTAGAGTTCCAACTACATGTATTCATATAGGAGAAAATTGAGTGAAACCTAAAAATTAAAATTGTTACTGCCAACGAACGGTTTAACCTAGAAGAACGAAATTTGGTGAGCCAAGTGGGATTGGGGTACTGATAATTACCTGAAAGTGTCATCAATATTGGGTGAAAAAATGTGTGCTGAGATTTCAGGAAACTCGTAGTTTTTTGGCAGCTTGGCAACCCCTTTAAATGAAAGTGATTTGCGCCAGTCTCTGCTTAGGGCTACATCAATAGGAAACAAACCATAGAGATAGAACTTGGAGCTACTTTATTGTGTCAAGTTTCAAAGAGCTAGCACAAACCGTGTTTGATTTAGAGTTCCAACTACATGTATCCATATAGGAGAAAACAGAGTGAAACCTAAAAATTAAAACTGTTACTGCCAACGAACGGTTTAACCTAGAAGAACGAAATTTGGTGAGCCAAGTGGGATTGGGGTACTGATCATTACCTGAAAGTGTCATCAAGATTGGGTGAAAAAATGTGTGCTGAGATTTCAGGAAACTCGTAGTTTTTTGGAAGCTTGGCAACCCCTGTAAATGAAAGTGATTTGTGCCAGTCTCTGGTTAGGGCTACATCAATAGGAAACAAACCATAGAGATAGAACTTGGAGCTACTTTATTGTGTCAAGTTTCAAAGAGCTAGCACAAACCGTGTTTGATTTAGAGTTCCAACTACATGTATCCATATAGGAGAAAACAGAGTGAAACCTAAAAATTAAAACTGTTACTGCCAACGAACGGTTTAACCTAGAAGAACGAAATTTGGTGAGCCAAGTGGGATTGGGGTACTGATCATTACCTGAAAGTGTCATCAAGATTGGGTGAAAAAATGTGTGCTGAGATTTCAGGAAACTCGTAGTTTTTTGGAAGATTGGCAACCCCTTTCCATGAAAGTGATTTGCGCCAGTCTCTGCTTAGGGCTACATCAATAGGAAATAAACCATAGAGATAGAACTTGGAGCTACTTTATTGTGTCAAGTTTCAAAGAGCTAGCACAAACCATGTTTGATTTAGAGTTCCAACTACATGTATCCATATAGGAGAAAACAGAGTGAAACCTAAAAATTAAAACTGTTACTGCCAACGAACGGTTTAACCTAGAAGAACGAAATTTGGTGAGCCAAGTGGGATTGGGGTACTGATCATTACCTGAAAGTGTCATCAAGATTGGGTGAAAAAATGTGTGCTGAGATTTCAGGAAACTCGTAGTTTGTTGGAAGATTGGCAACCCCTTTCCATGAAAGTGATTTGCGCCAGTCTCTGCTTAGGGCTACATCAATAGGAAACAAACCATAGAGATAGAACTTGGAGCTACTTTATTGTGTCAAGTTTCAAAGAGCTAGCACAAACCGTGTTTGATTTAGACTTCCAACTACATGTATCCATATAGGAGAAAACAGCATGAAACCTAAAAATTCAAACTGTTACTGCCAACGAACGGTTTAAACTAGAAGAACGAAATTTGGTGAGCCAAGTGGGATTGGGGTACTGATCATTACCTGAAAGTGTCATCAAGATTGGGTGAAAAAATGTGTGCTGAGATTTCAGGAAACTCGTAGTTTTTTGGAAGATTGGCAACCCCTTTCCATGAAAGTGATTTGCGCCAGTCTCTGCTTAGGGCTACATCAATAGGAAACAAACCATAGAGATAGAACTTGGAGTACTTTATTGTGTCAAGTTTCAAAGAGCTAGCACAAACCGTGTTTGATTTAGACTTCCAACTACATGTATCCATATAGGAGAAAACAGAGTGAAACCTAAAAATTAAAACTGTTACTGCCAACGAACGGTTTAACTTAGAAGAACGAAATTTGGTGAGCCAAATGGGATTGGGGTACTGATCATTACCTGAAAGTGTCATCAAGATTGGGTGAAAAAATGTGTGCTGAGATTTCAGGAAACTCGTAGTTTGTTGGAAGATTGGCAACCCCTTTCCATGAAAGTGATTTGCGCCAGTCTCTGCTTAGGGCTACATCAATAGGAAAAAAACCATTGAGATAGAACTTGGAGCTACTTTATTGTGTCAAGTTTCAAAGAGCTAGCACAAACCATGTTTGATTTAGACTTCCAACTACATGTATCCATATAGGAGATAACAGAGTGAAACCTAAAATTTAAAATTGTTACTGCCAACGAACGGTTTAACCTAAAAGAACGAAATTTGGTGAGCCAAGTGGGATTGGGGTACTGATAATTACCTGAAAGTGTCATCAATATTGGGTGAAAAAATGTGTGCTGAGATTTCAGGAAACTCGTAGTTTTTTGGCAGCTTGGCAACCTTTTTAAATGAAAGTGATTTGCGCCAGTCTCTGCTTAGGGCTACATCAATAGGAAACAAACCATAGAGATAGAACTTGGAGCTACTTTATTGTGTCAAGTTTCAAAGAGCTAGCACAAACCGTGTTTGATTTAGAGTTCCAACTACATGTATCCATATAGTTGAAAACAGAGTGAAACCTAAAAATTAAAACTGTTACTGCCAACGAACCGTTTAACCTAGAAGAACGAAATTTGGTGAGCCAAGTGGGATTGGGGTACTGATCATTACCTGAAAGTGTCATCAAGATTGGGTGAAAAAATGTGTGCTGAGATTTCAGGAAACTCGTAGTTTTTTGGAAGATTGGCAACCCCTTTCCATGAAAGTGATTTGTGCCAGTCTCTGCTTAGGGCTACATCAATAGGAAACAACCATGGAGATAGAACTTGGAGCTACTTTATTGTGTCAAGTTTCAAAGAGCTAGCACAAACCGTGTTTGATTTAGAGTTCCAACTACATGTATCCATATAGGAGAAAACAGAGTGAAACCTAAAAATTAAAACTGTTACTGCCAACGAACGGTTTAACCTAGAAGAACGAAATTTGGTGAGCCAAGTGGGATTGGGGTACTGATCATTACCTGAAAGTGTCATCAAGATTGGGTGAAAAAATGTGTGCTGAGATTTCAGGAAACTCGTAGTTTTTTGGAAGATTGGCAACCCCTTTCCATGAAAGTGATTTGTGCCAGTCTCTGCTTAGGGCTACATCAATAGGAAACAAACCATAGAGATAGAACTTGGAGCTACTTTATTGTGTCAAGTTTCAAAGAGCTACCACAAACCGTGTTTGATTTAGAGTTCCAACTACATGTATCCATATAGGAGAAAACAGAGTGAAACCTAAAAATTCAAACTGTTACTGCCAACGAACGGTTTAAACTAGAAGAACGAAATTTGGTGAGCCAAGTGGGATTGGGGTACTGATCATTACCTGAAAGTGTCATCAAGATTGGGTGAAAAAATGTGTGCTGAGATTTCTGGAAACTCGTAGTTTTTTGGAAGATTGGCAACCCCTTTCCATGAAAGTGATTTGCGCCAGTCTCTGCTTAGGGCTACATCAATAGGAAACAAACCATAGAGATAGACCTTGGAGTACTTTATTGTGTCAAGTTTCAAAGAGCTAGCACAAACCGTGTTTGATTTAGACTTCCAACTACTGTATCCATATAGGAGAAAACAGAGTGAAACCTAAAAATTAAAACTGTTACTGCCAACGAACGGTTTAACCTAGAAGAACGAAATTTGGTGAGCCAAGTGGGATTGGGGTACTGATCATTACCTGAAAGTGTCATCAAGATTGGGTGAAAAAATGTGTGCTGAGATTTCAGGAAACTCGTAGTTTTTTGGAAGATTGGCAACCCCTTTCCATGAAAGTGATTTGTGCCAGTCTCTGCTTAGGGCTACATCAATAGGAAACAAACCATAGAGATAGAACTTGGAGCTACTTTATTGTGTCAAGTTTCAAAGAGCTACCACAAACCGTGTTTGATTTAGACTTCCAACTACATGTATCCATATAGGAGAAAACAGAGTGAAACCTAAAAATTCAAACTGTTACTGCCAACGAACGGTTTAACCTAGAAGAACGAAATTTGGTGAGCCAAGTGGGATTGGGGTACTGATCATTACCTGAAAGTGTCATCAAGATTGGGTGAAAAAATGTGTGCTGAGATTTCAGGAAACTCGTAGTTTTTTGAAAGATTGGCAACCCCTTTCCATGAAAGTGATTTGCGCCAGTCTCTGCTTAGGGCTACATCAATAGGAAACAAACCATAGAGATAGAACTTGGAGTACTTTATTGTGTCAAGTTTCAAAGAGCTAGCACAAACCGTGTTTCATTTAGACTTCCAACTACATGTATCCATATAGGAGAAAACAGAGTGAAACCTAAAAATTAAAACTGTTACTGCCAACGAACGGTTTAACTTAGAAGAATGAAATTTGGTGAGCCAAATGGGATTGGGGTACTGATCATTACCTGAAAGTGTCATCAAGATTGGGTGAAAAAATGTGTGCTGAGATTTCAGGAAACTCGTAGTTTGTTGGAAGATTGGCAACCCCTTTCCATGAAAGTGATTTGCGCCAGTCTCTGCTTAGGGCTACATCAATAGGAAACAAACCATTGAGATAGAACTTGGAGCTATTTTATTGTGTCAAGTTTCAAAGAGCTAGCACAAACCATGTTTGATTTAGACTTCCAACTACATGTATCCATATAGGAGATAACAGAGTGAAACCTAAAATTTAAAATTGTTACTGCCAACGAACGGTTTAACCTAGAAGAACGAAATTTGGTGAGCCAAGTGGGATTGGGGTACTGATAATTACCTGAAAGTGTCATCAATATTGGGTGAAAAAATGTGTGCTGAGATTTCAGGAAACTCGTAGTTTTTTGGCAGCTTGGCAACCTTTTTAAATGAAAGTGATTTACGCCAGTCTCTGCTTAGGGCTACATCAATAGGAAACAAACCATAGAGATAGAACTTGGAGCTACTTTATTGTGTCAAGTTTCAAAGAGCTAGCACAAACCGTGTTTGATTTAGAGTTCCAACTACATGTATCCATATAGTTGAAAACAGAGTGAAACCTAAAAATTAAAACTGTTACTGCCAACGAACCGTTTAACCTAGAAGAACGAAATTTGGTGAGCCAAGTGGGATTGGGGTACTGATCATTACCTGAAAGTGTCATCAAGATTGGGTGAAAAAATGTGTGCTGAGATTTCAGGAAACTCGTAGTTTTTTGGAAGATTGGCAACCCCTTTCCATGAAAGTGATTTGTGCCAGTCTCTGCTTAGGGCTACATCAATAGGAAACAACCATAGAGATAGAACTTGGAGCTACTTTATTGTGTCAAGTTTCAAAGAGCTAGCACAAACCATGTTTGATTTAGAGTTCCAACTACATGTATCCATATAGGAGAAAACAGAGTGAAACCTAAAAATTAAAACTGTTACTGCCAACGAACGGTTTAACCTAGAAGAACGAAATTTGGTGAGCCAAGTGGGATTGGGGTACTGATCATTACCTGAAAGTGTCATCAAGATTGGGTGAAAAAATGTGTGCTGAGATTTCAGGAAACTCGTAGTTTTTTGGAAGATTGGCAACCCCTTTCCATGAAAGTGATTTGTGCCAGTCTCTGCTTAGGGCTACATCAATAGGAAACAAACCATAGAGATAGAACTTGGAGCTACTTTATTGTGTCAAGTTTCAAAGAGCTACCACAAACCGTGTTTGATTTAGAGTTCCAACTACATGTATCCATATAGGAGAAAACAGCATGAAACCTAAAAATTCAAACTGTTACTGCCAACGAACGGTTTAAACTAGAAGAACGAAATTTGGTGAGCCAAGTGGGATTGGGGTACTGATCATTACCTGAAAGTGTCATCAAGATTGGGTGAAAAAATGTGTGCTGAGATTTCAGGAAACTCGTAGTTTTTTGGAAGATTGGCAACCCCTTTCCATGAAAGTGATTTGCGCCAGTCTCTGCTTAGGGCTACATCAATAGGAAACAAACCATAGAGATAGAACTTGGAGTACTTTATTGTGTCAAGTTTCAAAGAGCTAGCACAAACCGTGTTTGATTTAGACTTCCAACTACATGTATCCATATAGGAGAAAACAGAGTGAAACCTAAAAATTAAAACTGTTACTGCCAACGAACGGTTTAACTTAGAAGAACGAAATTTGGTGAGCCAAATGGGATTGGGGTACTGATCATTACCTGAAAGTGTCATCAAGATTGGGTGAAAAAATGTGTGCTGAGATTTCAGGAAACTCGTAGTTTGTTGGAAGATTGGCAACCCCTTTCCATGAAAGTGATTTGCGCCAGTCTCTGCTTAGGGCTACATCAATAGGAAAAAAACCATTGAGATAGAACTTGGAGCTACTTTATTGTGTCAAGTTTCAAAGAGCTAGCACAAACCATGTTTGATTTAGACTTCCAACTACATGTATCCATATAGGAGATAACAGAGTGAAACCTAAAATTTAAAATTGTTACTGCCAACGAACGGTTTAACCTAAAAGAACGAAATTTGGTGAGCCAAGTGGGATTGGGGTACTGATAATTACCTGAAAGTGTCATCAATATTGGGTGAAAAAATGTGTGCTGAGATTTCAGGAAACTCGTAGTTTTTTGGCAGCTTGGCAACCTTTTTAAATGAAAGTGATTTGCGCCAGTCTCTGCTTAGGGCTACATCAATAGGAAACAAACCATAGAGATAGAACTTGGAGCTACTTTATTGTGTCAAGTTTCAAAGAGCTAGCACAAACCGTGTTTGATTTAGAGTTCCAACTACATGTATCCATATAGTTGAAAACAGAGTGAAACCTAAAAATTAAAACTGTTACTGCCAACGAACCGTTTAACCTAGAAGAACGAAATTTGGTGAGCCAAGTGGGATTGGGGTACTGATCATTACCTGAAAGTGTCATCAAGATTGGGTGAAAAAATGTGTGCTGAGATTTCAGGAAACTCGTAGTTTTTTGGAAGATTGGCAACCCCTTTCCATGAAAGTGATTTGTGCCAGTCTCTGCTTAGGGCTACATCAATAGGAAACAACCATAGAGATAGAACTTGGAGCTAGTTTATTGTGTCAAGTTTCAAAGAGCTAGCACAAACCGTGTTTGATTTAGAGTTCCAACTACATGTATCCATATAGGAGAAAACAGAGTGAAACCTAAAAATTAAAACTGTTACTGCCAACGAACGGTTTAACCTAGAAGAACGAAATTTGGTGAGCCAAGTGGGATTGGGGTACTGATCATTACCTGAAAGTGTCATCAAGATTGGGTGAAAAAATGTGTGCTGAGATTTCAGGAAACTCGTAGTTTTTTGGAAGATTGGCAACCCCTTTCCATGAAAGTGATTTGTGCCAGTCTCTGCTTAGGGCTACATCAATAGGAAACAAACCATAGAGATAGAACTTGGAGCTACTTTATTGTGTCAAGTTTCAAAGAGCTACCACAAACCGTGTTTGATTTAGAGTTCCAACTACATGTATCCATATAGGAGAAAACAGAGTGAAACCTAAAAATTCAAACTGTTACTGCCAACGAACGGTTTAAACTAGAAGAACGAAATTTGGTGAGCCAAGTGGGATTGGGGTACTGATCATTACCTGAAAGTGTCATCAAGATTGGGTGAAAAAATGTGTGCTGAGATTTCTGGAAACTCGTAGTTTTTTGGAAGATTGGCAACCCCTTTCCATGAAAGTGATTTGTGCCAGTCTCTGCTTAGGGCTACATCAATAGGAAACAAACCATAGAGATAGAACTTGGAGCTACTTTATTGTGTCAAGTTTCAAAGAGCTACCACAAACCGTGTTTGATTTAGACTTCCAACTACATGTATCCATATAGGAGAAAACAGAGTGAAACCTAAAAATTCAAACTGTTACTGCCAACGAACGGTTTAACCTAGAAGAACGAAATTTGGTGAGCCAAGTGGGATTGGGGTACTGATCATTACCTGAAAGTGTCATCAAGATTGGGTGAAAAAATGTGTGCTGAGATTTCAGGAAACTCGTAGTTTTTTGAAAGATTGGCAACCCCTTTCCATGAAAGTGATTTGCGCCAGTCTCTGCTTAGGGCTACATCAATAGGAAACAAACCATAGAGATAGAACTTGGAGTACTTTATTGTGTCAAGTTTCAAAGAGCTAGCACAAACCGTGTTTCATTTAGACTTCCAACTACATGTATCCATATAGGAGAAAACAGAGTGAAACCTAAAAATTAAAACTGTTACTGCCAACGAACGGTTTAACTTAGAAGAATGAAATTTGGTGAGCCAAATGGGATTGGGGTACTGATCATTACCTGAAAGTGTCATCAAGATTGGGTGAAAAAATGTGTGCTGAGATTTCAGGAAACTCGTAGTTTGTTGGAAGATTGGCAACCCCTTTCCATGAAAGTGATTTGCGCCAGTCTCTGCTTAGGGCTACATCAATAGGAAACAAACCATTGAGATAGAACTTGGAGCTATTTTATTGTGTCAAGTTTCAAAGAGCTAGCACAAACCATGTTTGATTTAGACTTCCAACTACATGTATCCATATAGGAGATAACAGAGTGAAACCTAAAATTTAAAATTGTTACTGCCAACGAACGGTTTAACCTAGAAGAACGAAATTTGGTGAGCCAAGTGGGATTGGGGTACTGATAATTACCTGAAAGTGTCATCAATATTGGGTGAAAAAATGTGTGCTGAGATTTCAGGAAACTCGTAGTTTTTTGGCAGCTTGGCAACCTTTTTAAATGAAAGTGATTTACGCCAGTCTCTGCTTAGGGCTACATCAATAGGAAACAAACCATAGAGATAGAACTTGGAGCTACTTTATTGTGTCAAGTTTCAAAGAGCTAGCACAAACCGTGTTTGATTTAGAGTTCCAACTACATGTATCCATATAGTTGAAAACAGAGTGAAACCTAAAAATTAAAACTGTTACTGCCAACGAACCGTTTAACCTAGAAGAACGAAATTTGGTGAGCCAAGTGGGATTGGGGTACTGATCATTACCTGAAAGTGTCATCAAGATTGGGTGAAAAAATGTGTGCTGAGATTTCAGGAAACTCGTAGTTTTTTGGAAGATTGGCAACCCCTTTCCATGAAAGTGATTTGTGCCAGTCTCTGCTTAGGGCTACATCAATAGGAAACAACCATAGAGATAGAACTTGGAGCTACTTTATTGTGTCAAGTTTCAAAGAGCTAGCACAAACCGTGTTTGATTTAGAGTTCCAACTACATGTATCCATATAGGAGAAAACAGAGTGAAACCTAAAAATTAAAACTGTTACTGCCAACGAACGGTTTAACCTAGAAGAACGAAATTTGGTGAGCCAAGTGGGATTGGGGTACTGATCATTACCTGAAAGTGTCATCAAGATTGGGTGAAAAAATGTGTGCTGAGATTTCAGGAAACTCGTAGTTTTTTGGAAGATTGGCAACCCCTTTCCATGAAAGTGATTTGTGCCAGTCTCTGCTTAGGGCTACATCAATAGGAAACAAACCATAGAGATAGAACTTGGAGCTACTTTATTGTGTCAAGTTTCAAAGAGCTACCACAAACCGTGTTTGATTTAGAGTTCCAACTACATGTATCCATATAGGAGAAAACAGAGTGAAACCTAAAAATTAAAACTGTTACTGCCAACGAACGGTTTAACCTAGAAGAACGAAATTTGGTGAGCCAAGTGGGATTGGGGTACTGATCATTACCTGAAAGTGTCATCAAGATTGGGTGAAAAAATGTGTGCTGAGATTTCAGGAAACTCGTAGTTTGTTGGAAGATTGGCAACCCCTTTCCATGAAAGTGATTTGCGCCAGTCTCTGCTTAGGGCTACATCAATAGGAAACAAACCATAGAGATAGAACTTGGAGCTACTTTATTGTGTCAAGTTTCAAAGAGCTACCACAAACCGTGTTTGATTTAGACTTCCAACTACATGTATCCATATAGGAGAAAACAGAGTGAAACCTAAAAATTCAAACTGTTACTGCCAACGAACGGTTTAACCTAGAAGAACGAAATTTGGTGAGCCAAGTGGGATTGGGGTACTGATCATTACCTGAAAGTGTCATCAAGATTGGGTGAAAAAATGTGTGCTGAGATTTCAGGAAACTCGTAGTTTTTTGGAAGATTGGCAACCCCTTTCCATGAAAGTGATTTGCGCCAGTCTCTGCTTAGGGCTACATCAATAGGAAACAAACCATAGAGATAGAACTTGGAGTACTTTATTGTGTCAAGTTTCAAAGAGCTAGCACAAACCGTGTTTCATTTAGACTTCCAACTACATGATTCCATATAGGAGAAAACAGAGTGAAACCTAAAAATTAAAACTGTTACTGCCAACGAACGGTTTAACTTAGAAGAACGAAATTTGGTGAGCCAAATGGGATTGGGGTACTGATCATTACCTGAAAGTGTCATCAAGATTGGGTGAAAAAATGTGTGCTGAGATTTCAGGAAACTCGTAGTTTGTTGGAAGATTGGCAACCCCTTTCCATGAAAGTGATTTGCTCCAGTCTCTGCTTAGGGCTACATCAATAGGAAACAAACCATTGAGATAGAACTTGGAGCTACTTTATTGTGTCAAGTTTCAAAGAGCTAGCACAAACCATGTTTGATTTAGACTTCCAACTACATGTATCCATATAGGAGATAACAGAGTGAAACCTAAAATTTAAAATTGTTACTGCCAACGAACGGTTTAACCTAGAAGAACGAAATTTGGTGAGCCAAGTGGGATTGGGGTACTGATAATTACCTGAAAGTGTCATCAATATTGGGTGAAAAAATGTGTGCTGAGATTTCAGGAAACTCGTAGTTTTTTGGCAGCTTGGCAACCTTTTTAAATGAAAGTGATTTGCGCCAGTCTCTGCTTAGGGCTACATCAATAGGAAACAAACCATAGAGATAGAACTTGGAGCTACTTTATTGTGTCAAGTTTCAAAGAGCTAGCACAAACCGTGTTTGATTTAGAGTTCCAACTACATGTATCCATATAGTTGAAAACAGAGTGAAACCTAAAAATTAAAACTGTTACTGCCAACGAACCGTTTAACCTAGAAGAACGAAATTTGGTGAGCCAAGTGGGATTGGGGTACTGATCATTACCTGAAAGTGTCATCAAGATTGGGTGAAAAAATGTGTGCTGAGATTTCAGGAAACTCGTAGTTTTTTGGAAGATTGGCAACCCCTTTCCATGAAAGTGATTTGTGCCAGTCTCTGCTTAGGGCTACATCAATAGGAAACAACCATAGAGATAGAACTTGGAGCTACTTTATTGTGTCAAGTTTCAAAGAGCTAGCACAAACCGTGTTTGATTTAGAGTTCCAACTACATGTATCCATATAGGAGAAAACAGAGTGAAACCTAAAAATTCAAACTGTTACTGCCAACGAACGGTTTAACCTAGAAGAACGAAATTTGGTGAGCCAAGTGGGATTGGGGTACTGATCATTACCTGAAAGTGTCATCAAGATTGGGTGAAAAAATGTGTGCTGAGATTTCAGGAAACTCGTAGTTTTTTGGAAGATTGGCAACCCCTTTCCATGAAAGTGATTTGCGCCAGTCTCTGCTTAGGGCTACATCAATAGGAAACAAACCATAGAGATAGAACTTGGAGTACTTTATTGTGTCAAGTTTCAAAGAGCTAGCACAAACCGTGTTTCATTTAGACTTCCAACTACATGTATCCATATAGGAGAAAACAGAGTGAAACCTAAAAATTAAAACTGTTACTGCCAACGAACGGTTTAACTTAGAAGAACGAAATTTGGTGAGCCAAATGGGATTGGGGTACTGATCATTACCTGAAAGTGTCATCAAGATTGGGTGAAAAAATGTGTGCTGAGATTTCAGGAAACTCGTAGTTTGTTGGAAGATTGGCAACCCCTTTCCATGAAAGTGATTTGCGCCAGTCTCTGCTTAGGGCTACATCAATAGGAAACAAACCATTGAGATAGAACTTGGAGCTACTTTATTGTGTCAAGTTTCAAAGAGCTAGCACAAACCATGTTTGATTTAGACTTCCAACTACATGTATCCATATAGGAGATAACAGAGTGAAACCTAAAATTTAAAATTGTTACTGCCAACGAACGGTTTAACCTAGAAGAACGAAATTTGGTGAGCCAAGTGGGATTGGGGTACTGATAATTACCTGAAAGTGTCATCAATATTGGGTGAAAAAATGTGTGCTGAGATTTCAGGAAACTCGTAGTTTTTTGGCAGCTTGGCAACCTTTTTAAATGAAAGTGATTTACGCCAGTCTCTGCTTAGGGCTACATCAATAGGAAACAAACCATAGAGATAGAACTTGGAGCTACTTTATTGTGTCAAGTTTCAAAGAGCTAGCACAAACCGTGTTTGATTTAGAGTTCCAACTACATGTATCCATATAGTTGAAAACAGAGTGAAACCTAAAAATTAAAACTGTTACTGCCAACGAACCGTTTAACCTAGAAGAACGAAATTTGGTGAGCCAAGTGGGATTGGGGTACTGATCATTACCTGAAAGTGTCATCAAGATTGGGTGAAAAAATGTGTGCTGAGATTTCAGGAAACTCGTAGTTTTTTGGAAGATTGGCAACCCCTTTCCATGAAAGTGA
This sequence comes from Spermophilus citellus, assembly GCF_964194105.1. Taxonomy (NCBI): domain Eukaryota; kingdom Metazoa; phylum Chordata; class Mammalia; order Rodentia; family Sciuridae; genus Spermophilus; species Spermophilus citellus. The sequence continues at coordinate 182,967 of NW_027673146.1, forward strand.
TTTGTGCCAGTCTCTGCTTAGGGCTACATCAATAGGAAACAACCATAGAGATAGAACTTGGAGCTACTTTATTGTGTCAAGTTTCAAAGAGCTAGCACAAACCGTGTTTGATTTAGAGTTCCAACTACATGTATCCATATAGGAGAAAACAGAGTGAAACCTAAAAATTAAAACTGTTACTGCCAACGAACGGTTTAACCTAGAAGAACGAAATTTGGTGAGCCAAGTGGGATTGGGGTACTGATCATTACCTGAAAGTGTCATCAAGATTGGGTGAAAAAATGTGTGCTGAGATTTCAGGAAACTCGTAGTTTTTTGGAAGATTGGCAACCCCTTTCCATGAAAGTGATTTGTGCCAGTCTCTGCTTAGGGCTACATCAATAGGAAACAAACCATAGAGATAGAACTTGGAGCTACTTTATTGTGTCAAGTTTCAAAGAGCTACCACAAACCGTGTTTGATTTAGAGTTCCAACTACATGTATCCATATAGGAGAAAACAGAGTGAAACCTAAAAATTAAAACTGTTACTGCCAACGAACGGTTTAACCTAGAAGAACGAAATTTGGTGAGCCAAGTGGGATTGGGGTACTGATCATTACCTGAAAGTGTCATCAAGATTGGGTGAAAAAATGTGTGCTGAGATTTCAGGAAACTCGTAGTTTGTTGGAAGATTGGCAACCCCTTTCCATGAAAGTGATTTGCGCCAGTCTCTGCTTAGGGCTACATCAATAGGAAACAAACCATAGAGATAGAACTTGGAGCTACTTTATTGTGTCAAGTTTCAAAGAGCTACCACAAACCGTGTTTGATTTAGACTTCCAACTACATGTATCCATATAGGAGAAAACAGAGTGAAACCTAAAATTTAAAATTGTTACTGCCAACGAACGGTTTAACCTAGAAGAACGAAATTTGGTGAGCCAAGTGGGATTGGGGTACTGATAATTACCTGAAAGTGTCATCAATATTGGGTGAAAAAATGTGTGCTGAGATATCAGGAAACTCGTAGTTTTTTGGCAGCTTGGCAACCTTTTTAAATGAAAGTGATTTGCGCCAGTCTCTGCTTAGGGCTACATCAATAGGAAACAAACCATAGAGATAGAACTTGGAGCTACTTTATTGTGTCAAGTTTCAAAGAGCTAGCACAAACCGTGTTTGATTTAGAGTTCCAACTACATGTATCCATATAGTTGAAAACAGAGTGAAACCTAAAAATTAAAACTGTTACTGCCAACGAACCGTTTAACCTAGAAGAACGAAATTTGGTGAGCCAAGTGGGATTGGGGTACTGATCATTACCTGAAAGTGTCATCAAGATTGGGTGAAAAAATGTGTGCTGAGATTTCAGGAAACTCGTAGTTTTTTGGAAGATTGGCAACCCCTTTCCATGAAAGTGATTTGTGCCAGTCTCTGCTTAGGGCTACATCAATAGGAAACAACCATAGAGATAGAACTTGGAGCTACTTTATTGTGTCAAGTTTCAAAGAGCTAGCACAAACCGTGTTTGATTTAGAGTTCCAACTACATGTATCCATATAGGAGAAAACAGAGTGAAACCTAAAAATTCAAACTGTTACTGCCAACGAACGGTTTAACCTAGAAGAACGAAATTTGGTGAGTCAAGTGGGATTGGGGTACTGATCATTACCTGAAAGTGTCATCAAGATTGGGTGAAAAAATGTGTGCTGAGATTTCAGGAAACTCGTAGTTTTTTGGAAGATTGGCAACCCCTTTCCATGAAAGTGATTTGCGCCAGTCTCTGCTTAGGGCTACATCAATAGGAAACAAACCATAGAGATAGAACTTGGAGTACTTTATTGTGTCAAGTTTCAAAGAGCTAGCACAAACCGTGTTTCATTTAGACTTCCAACTACATGTATCCATATAGGAGAAAACAGAGTGAAACCTAAAAATTAAAACTGTTACTGCCAACGAACGGTTTAACTTAGAAGAACGAAATTTGGTGAGCCAAATGGGATTGGGGTACTGATCATTACCTGAAAGTGTCATCAAGATTGGGTGAAAAAATGTGTGCTGAGATTTCAGGAAACTCGTAGTTTGTTGGAAGATTGGCAACCCCTTTCCATGAAAGTGATTTGCGCCAGTCTCTGCTTAGGGCTACATCAATAGGAAACAAACCATTGAGATAGAACTTGGAGCTACTTTATTGTGTCAAGTTTCAAAGAGCTAGCACAAACCATGTTTGATTTAGACTTCCAACTACATGTATCCATATAGGAGATAACAGAGTGAAACCTAAAATTTAAAATTGTTACTGCCAACGAACGGTTTAACCTAGAAGAACGAAATTTGGTGAGCCAAGTGGGATTGGGGTACTGATAATTACCTGAAAGTGTCATCAATATTGGGTGAAAAAATGTGTGCTGAGATTTCAGGAAACTCGTAGTTTTTTGGCAGCTTGGCAACCTTTTTAAATGAAAGTGATTTGCGCCAGTCTCTGCTTAGGGCTACATCAATAGGAAAAAAACCATAGAGATAGAACTTGGAGCTACTTTATTGTGTCAAGTTTCAAAGAGCTAGCACAAACCGTGTTTGATTTAGAGTTCCAACTACATGTATCCATATAGTTGAAAACAGAGTGAAACCTAAAAATTAAAACTGTTACTGCCAACGAACCGTTTAACCTAGAAGAACGAAATTTGGTGAGCCAAGTGGGATTGGGGTACTGATCATTACCTGAAAGTGTCATCAAGATTGGGTGAAAAAATGTGTGCTGAGATTTCAGGAAACTCGTAGTTTTTTGGAAGATTGGCAACCCCTTTCCATGAAAGTGATTTGTGCCAGTCTCTGCTTAGGGCTACATCAATAGGAAACAAACCATAGAGATAGAACTTGGAGCTACTTTATTGTGTCAAGTTTCAAAGAGCTACCACAAACCGTGTTTGCTTTAGAGTTCCAACTACATGTATCCATATAGGAGAAAACAGAGTGAAACCTAAAAATTCAAACTGTTACTGCCAACGAACGGTTTAAACTAGAAGAACGAAATTTGGTGAGCCAAGTGGGATTGGGGTACTGATCATTACCTGAAAGTGTCATCAAGATTGGGTGAAAAAATGTGTGCTGAGATTTCTGGAAACTCGTAGTTTTTTGGAAGATTGGCAACCCCTTTCCATGAAAGTGATTTGCGCCAGTCTCTGCTTAGGGCTACATCAATAGGAAACAAACCATAGAGATAGAACTTGGAGTACTTTATTGTGTCAAGTTTCAAAGAGCTAGCACAAACCGTGTTTGATTTAGACTTCCAACTACTGTATCCATATAGGAGAAAACAGAGTGAAACCTAAAAATTAAAACTGTTACTGCCAACGAACGGTTTAACCTAGAAGAACGAAATTTGGTGAGCCAAATGGGATTGGGGTACTGATCATTACCTGAAAGTGTCATCAAGATTGGGTGAAAAAATGTGTGCTGAGATTTCAGGAAACTCGTAGTTTTTTGGAAGATTGGCAACCCCTTTCCATGAAAGTGATTTGCGCCAGTCTCTGCTTAGGGCTACATCAATAGGAAACAATCCATTAAGATAGAACTTGGAGCTACTTTATTGTGTCAAGTTTCAAAGAGCTAGCACAAACCATGTTTGATTTAGACTTCCAACTACATGTATCCATATAGGAGATAACAGAGTGAAACCTAAAAATTAAAACTGTTACTGCCAAAGAACGGTTTAAACTAGAAGAACGAAATTTGGTGAGCCAAGTGGGATTGTGGTACTGATCATTACCTGAAAGTGTCATCAAGATTGGGTGAAAAAATGTGTGCTGAGATTTCAGGAAACTCGTAGTTTTTTGGAGGCTTGGCAACCCCTGTAAATGAAAGTGATTTGTGCCAGTCTCTGCTTAGGGCTACATCAATAGGAAACAAACCATAGAGATAGAACTTGGAGCTACTTTTTTGTATCAAGTTTCAAAGAGCTAGCACAAACCGTGTTTGATTTAGAGTTCCAACTACATGTATCCATACAGGAGAAAACAGAGTGAAACCTAAAAATTAAAACTGTTACTGCCAACGAATGGTTTAACCTAGAAGAACGAAATTTGGTGAGCCAAGTGGGATTTGTTGTACTGATCATTACCTGAAAGTGTCATCAAGATTGGGTGAAAAAATGTGTGCGGAGATTTCAGGAAACTCGTAGTTTTTTGGAAGATTGGCAACCCCTTTCCATGAAAGTGATTTGCACCAGTCTTTGCTTAGGGCTACATCAATAGGAAACAAACCATAGAGATAGAACTTGGAGCTACTTTATTGTGTCAAGTTTCAAAGAGCTAGCACAAACCGTGTTTGATTTAGACTTCCAACTACATGTATCCATATAGGAGAAAACAGAGTGAAACCTAAAAATTAAAACTGTTACTGCCAACGAACGGTTTAACCTAGAAGAACGAAATTTAGTGAGCCAAGTGGGATTGGGGTACTGATCATTACCTGAAAGTGTCATCAAGATTGGGTGAAAAAATGTGTGCTGAGATTTCAGGAAATTCGTAGTTTTTTGGAAGCTTGGCAACCCCTTTAAATGAAAGTGATTTGCAACAGTCTCTGCTTAGGGCTACATCAATAGGAAACAAACCATAGAGATAGAACATGGAGCTACTTTATTGTGTCAAGTTTCAAAGAGCTAGCACAAACCGTGTTTGATTTAGAGTTCCAACTACATGTATCCATATAGGAGAAAACACAGTGAAAACTAAAAATTAAAACTGTTACTGCCAACGAACGGTTTAACCTAGAAGAACGAAATTTGGTGAGCCAAGTGGGATTGGGGTACTGATCATTACCTGAAAGTGTCATCAAGATTGGGTGAAAAAATGTGTGCTGAGATTTCAGGAAACTCGTATTTTTTTGGAAGATTGGCAAACCCTTTCCATGAAAGTGATTTGGCCAGTCTCTGCTTAGGGCTACATCAATAGGAAACAAACCATTGAGATAGAACTTGGAGCTACTTTATTGTGTCAAGTTTCAAAGAGCTAGCACCAACCGTGTTTGATTTAGACTTCCAACTACATGTATCCATATAGGAGAAAACAGAGTGAAACCTAAAAATTCAAACTGTTACTGCCAACGAACGGTTTAAACTAGAAGAACGAAATTTGGTGAGCCAAGTGGGATTGGGGTACTGATCATTACCTGAAAGTGTCATCAAGATTGGGTGAAAAAATGTGTGCTGAGATTTCAGGAAACTCGTAGTTTTTTGGAAGATTGGCAACCCCTTTCCATGAAAGTGATTTGCGCCAGTCTCTGCTTAGGGCTACATCAATAGGAAACAAACCATAGAGATAGAACTTGGAGTGCTTTATTGTGTCAAGTTTCAAAGAGCTAGCACAAACCGTGTTTGATTTAGACTTCCAACTACTGTATCCATATAGGAGAAAACAGAGTGAAACCTAAAAATTAAAACTGTTACTGCCAACGAACGGTTTAACCTAGAAGAACGAAATTTGGTGAGCCAAATGGGATTGGGGTACTGATCATTACCTGAAAGTGTCATCAAGATTGGGTGAAAAAATGTGTGCTGAGATTTCAGGAAACTCGTAGTTTTTTGGAAGATTGGCAACCCCTTTCCATGAAAGTGATTTGCGCCAGTCTCTGCTTAGGGCTACATCAACAGGAAACAATTCATTGAGATAGAACTTGGAGCTACTTTATTGTGTCAAGTTTCAAAGAGCTAGCACAAACCATGTTTGATTTAGACTTCCAACTACATGTATCCATATAGAAGATAACAGAGTGAAACCTAAAAATTAAAACTGTTACTGCCAAAGAACGGTTTAAACTAGAAGAACGAAATTTGGTGAGCCAAGTGGGATTGTGGTACTGATCATTACCTGAAAGTGTCATCAAGATTGGGTGAAAAAATGTGTGCTGAGATTTCAGGAAACTCGTAGTTTTTTGGAGGCTTGGCAACCCCTGTAAATGAAAGTGATTTGTGCCAGTCTCTGCTTAGGGCTACATCAATAGGAAACAAACCATAGAGATAGAACTTGGAGCTACTTTATTGTATCAAGTTTCAAAGAGCTAGCACAAACCGTGTTTGATTTAGAGTTCCAACTACATGTATCCATATAGGAGAAAACAGAGTGAAACCTAAAAATTAAAACTGTTACTGCCAACGAACGGTTTAACCTAGAAGAACGAAATTTGGTGAGCCAATTGGGATTTGTTGTACTGATCATTACCTGAAAGTGTCATCAATATTGGGTGAAAAAATGTGTGCGGAGATTTCAGGAAACTCGTAGTTTTTTGGAAGATTGGCAACCCCTTTCCATGAAAGTGATTTGCACCAGTCTTTGCTTAGGGTACATCAATAGGAAACAAACCATAGAGATAGAACTTGGAGCTACTTTATTGTGTCAAGTTTCAAAGAGCTAGCACAAACCGTGTTTGATTAAGACTTCCAACTACATGTATCCATATAGGAGAAAACAGAGTGAAACCTAAAAATTAAAACTGTTACTGCCAACGAACGGTTTAACCTAGAAGAACGAAATTTAGTGAGCCAAGTGGGATTGGGGTACTGATCATTACCTGAAAGTGTCATCAAGATTGGGTGAAAAAATGTGTGCTGAGATTTCAGGAAACTCGTAGTTTTTTGGAAGATTGGCAACCCCTTTCCATGAAAGTGATTTGTGCCAGTCTCTGCTTAGGGCTACATCAATAGGAAACAACCATAGAGATAGAACTTGGAGCTACTTTATTGTGTCAAGTTTCAAAGAGCTAGCACAAACCGTGTTTGATTTAGAGTTCCAACTACATGTATCCATATAGGAGAAAACAGAGTGAAACCTAAAAATTAAAACTGTTACTGCCAACGAACGGTTTAACCTAGAAGAACGAAATTTGGTGAGCCAAGTGGGATTGGGGTACTGATCATTACCTGAAAGTGTCATCAAGATTGGGTGAAAAAATGTGTGCTGAGATTTCAGGAAACTCGTAGTTTTTTGGAAGATTGGCAACCCCTTTCCATGAAAGTGATTTGTGCCAGTCTCTGCTTAGGGCTACATCAATAGGAAACAAACCATAGAGATAGAACTTGGAGCTACTTTATTGTGTCAAGTTTCAAAGAGCTACCACAAACCGTGTTTGATTTAGAGTTCCAACTACATGTATCCATATAGAAGATAACAGAGTGAAACCTAAAAATTAAAACTGTTACTGCCAAAGAACGGTTTAAACTAGAAGAACGAAATTTGGTGAGCCAAGTGGGATTGGGGTACTGATCATTACCTGAAAGTGTCATCAAGATTGGGTGAAAAAATGTGTGCTGAGATTTCTGGAAACTCGTAGTTTTTTGGAAGATTGGCAACCCCTTTCCATGAAAGTGATTTGCGCCAGTCTCTGCTTAGGGCTACATCAATAGGAAACAAACCATAGAGATAGAACTTGGAGTACTTTATTGTGTCAAGTTTCAAAGAGCTAGCACAAACCATGTTTGATTTAGACTTCCAACTACTGTATCCATATAGGAGAAAACAGAGTGAAACCAAAAAATTAAAACTGTTACTGCCAACGAACGGTTTAACCTAGAAGAACGAAATTTGGTGAGCCAAATGGGATTGGGGTACTGATCATTACCTGAAAGTGTCATCAAGATTGGGTGAAAAAATGTGTGCTGAGATTTCAGGAAACTCGTAGTTTTTTGGAAGATTGGCAACCCCTTTCCATGAAAGTGATTTGCGCCAGTCTCTGCTTAGGGCTACATCAATAGGAAACAATCCATTGAGATAGAACTTGGAGCTACTTTATTGTGTCAAGTTTCAAAGAGCTAGCACAAACCATGTTTGATTTAGACTTCCAACTACATGTATCCATATAGGAGATAACAGAGTGAAACCTAAAAATTAAAACTGTTACTGCCAAAGAACGGTTTAAACTAGAAGAACGAAATTTGGTGAGCCAAGTGGGATTGTGGTACTGATCATTACCTGAAAGTGTCATCAAGATTGGGTGAAAAAATGTGTGCTGAGATTTCAGGAAACTCGTAGTTTTTTGGAGGCTTGGCAACCCCTGTAAATGAAAGTGATTTGTGCCAGTCTCTGCTTAGGGCTACATCAATAGGAAACAAACCATAGAGATAGAACTTGGAGCTACTTTTTTGTATCAAGTTTCAAAGAGCTAGCACAAACCGTGTTTGATTTAGAGTTCCAACTACATGTATCCATATAGGAGATAACAGAGTGAAACCTAAAAATTAAAACTGTTACTGCCAAAGAACGGTTTAACCTAGAAGAACGAAATTTGGTGAGCCAAGTGGGATTTGTTGTACTGATCATTACCTGAAAGTGTCATCAAGATTGGGTGAAAAAATGTGTGCGGAGATTTCAGGAAACTCGTAGTTTTTTGGAAGATTGGCAACCCCTTTCCATGAAAGTGATTTGCACCAGTCTTTGCTTAGGGCTACATCAATAGGAAACAAACCATAGAGATAGAACTTGGAGCTACTTTATTGTGTCAAGTTTCAAAGAGCTAGCACAAACCGTGTTTGATTTAGACTTCCAACTACATGTATCCATATAGGAGAAAACAGAGTGAAACCTAAAAATTAAAACTGTTACTGCCAACGAACGGTTTAACCTAGAAGAACGAAATTTAGTGAGCCAAGTGGGATTGGGGTACTGATCATTACCTGAAAGTGTCATCAAGATTGGGTGAAAAAATGTGTGCTGAGATTTCAGGAAATTCGTAGTTTTTTGGAAGCTTGGCAACCCCTTTAAATGAAAGTGATTTGCAACAGTCTCTGCTTAGGGCTACATCAATAGGAAACAAACCATAGAGATAGAACATGGAGCTACTTTATTGTGTCAAGTTTCAAAGAGCTAGCACAAACCGTGTTTGATTTAGAGTTCCAACTACATGTATCCATATAGGAGAAAACACAGTGAAAACTAAAAATTAAAACTGTTACTGCCAACGAACGGTTTAACCTAGAAGAACGAAATTTGGTGAGCCAAGTGGGATTGGGGTACTGATCATTACCTGAAAGTGTCATCAAGATTGGGTGAAAAAATGTGTGCTGAGATTTCAGGAAACTCGTATTTTTTTGGAAGATTGGCAAACCCTTTCCATGAAAGTGATTTGGCCAGTCTCTGCTTAGGGCTACATCAATAGGAAACAAACCATTGAGATAGAACTTGGAGCTACTTTATTGTGTCAAGTTTCAAAGAGCTAGCACCAACCGTGTTTGATTTAGACTTCCAACTACATGTATCCATATAGGAGAAAACAGAGTGAAACCTAAAAATTCAAACTGTTACTGCCAACGAACGGTTTAAACTAGAAGAACGAAATTTGGTGAGCCAAGTGGGATTGGGGTACTGATCATTACCTGAAAGTGTCATCAAGATTGGGTGAAAAAATGTGTGCTGAGATTTCAGGAAACTCGTAGTTTTTTGGAAGATTGGCAACCCCTTTCCATGAAAGTGATTTGCGCCAGTCTCTGCTTAGGGCTACATCAATAGGAAACAAACCATAGAGATAGAACTTGGAGTGCTTTATTGTGTCAAGTTTCAAAGAGCTAGCACAAACCGTGTTTGATTTAGACTTCCAACTACTGTATCCATATAGGAGAAAACAGAGTGAAACCTAAAAATTAAAACTGTTACTGCCAACGAACGGTTTAACCTAGAAGAACGAAATTTGGTGAGCCAAATGGGATTGGGGTACTGATCATTACCTGAAAGTGTCATCAAGATTGGGTGAAAAAATGTGTGCTGAGATTTCAGGAAACTCGTAGTTTTTTGGAAGATTGGCAACCCCTTTCCATGAAAGTGATTTGCGCCAGTCTCTGCTTAGGGCTACATCAACAGGAAACAATTCATTGAGATAGAACTTGGAGCTACTTTATTGTGTCAAGTTTCAAAGAGCTAGCACAAACCATGTTTGATTTAGACTTCCAACTACATGTATCCATATAGAAGATAACAGAGTGAAACCTAAAAATTAAAACTGTTACTGCCAAAGAACGGTTTAAACTAGAAGAACGAAATTTGGTGAGCCAAGTGGGATTGTGGTACTGATCATTACCTGAAAGTGTCATCAAGATTGGGTGAAAAAATGTGTGCTGAGATTTCAGGAAACTCGTAGTTTTTTGGAGGCTTGGCAACCCCTGTAAATGAAAGTGATTTGTGCCAGTCTCTGCTTAGGGCTACATCAATAGGAAACAAACCATAGAGATAGAACTTGGAGCTACTTTATTGTATCAAGTTTCAAAGAGCTAGCACAAACCGTGTTTGATTTAGAGTTCCAACTACATGTATCCATATAGGAGAAAACAGAGTGAAACCTAAAAATTAAAACTGTTACTGCCAACGAACGGTTTAACCTAGAAGAACGAAATTTGGTGAGCCAATTGGGATTTGTTGTACTGATCATTACCTGAAAGTGTCATCAATATTGGGTGAAAAAATGTGTGCGGAGATTTCAGGAAACTCGTAGTTTTTTGGAAGATTGGCAACCCCTTTCCATGAAAGTGATTTGCACCAGTCTTTGCTTAGGGCTACATCAATAGGAAACAAACCATAGAGATAGAACTTGGAGCTACTTTATTGTGTCAAGTTTCAAAGAGCTAGCACAAACCGTGTTTGATTAAGACTTCCAACTACATGTATCCATATAGGAGAAAACAGAGTGAAACCTAAAAATTAAAACTGTTACTGCCAACGAACGGTTTAACCTAGAAGAACGAAATTTAGTGAGCCAAGTGGGATTGGGGTACTGATCATTACCTGAAAGTGTCATCAAGATTGGGTGAAAAAATGTGTGCTGAGATTTCAGGAAACTCGTAGTTTTTTGGAAGATTGGCAACCCCTTTCCATGAAAGTGATTTGTGCCAGTCTCTGCTTAGGGCTACATCAATAGGAAACAACCATAGAGATAGAACTTGGAGCTACTTTATTGTGTCAAGTTTCAAAGAGCTAGCACAAACCGTGTTTGATTTAGAGTTCCAACTACATGTATCCATATAGGAGAAAACAGAGTGAAACCTAAAAATTAAAACTGTTACTGCCAACGAACGGTTTAACCTAGAAGAACGAAATTTGGTGAGCCAAGTGGGATTGGGGTACTGATCATTACCTGAAAGTGTCATCAAGATTGGGTGAAAAAATGTGTGCTGAGATTTCAGGAAACTCGTAGTTTTTTGGAAGATTGGCAACCCCTTTCCATGAAAGTGATTTGTGCCAGTCTCTGCTTAGGGCTACATCAATAGGAAACAAACCATAGAGATAGAACTTGGAGCTACTTTATTGTGTCAAGTTTCAAAGAGCTACCACAAACCGTGTTTGATTTAGAGTTCCAACTACATGTATCCATATAGAAGATAACAGAGTGAAACCTAAAAATTAAAACTGTTACTGCCAAAGAACGGTTTAAACTAGAAGAACGAAATTTGGTGAGCCAAGTGGGATTGGGGTACTGATCATTACCTGAAAGTGTCATCAAGATTGGGTGAAAAAATGTGTGCTGAGATTTCTGGAAACTCGTAGTTTTTTGGAAGATTGGCAACCCCTTTCCATGAAAGTGATTTGCGCCAGTCTCTGCTTAGGGCTACATCAATAGGAAACAAACCATAGAGATAGAACTTGGAGTACTTTATTGTGTCAAGTTTCAAAGAGCTAGCACAAACCATGTTTGATTTAGACTTCCAACTACTGTATCCATATAGGAGAAAACAGAGTGAAACCTAAAAATTAAAACTGTTACTGCCAACGAACGGTTTAACCTAGAAGAACGAAATTTGGTGAGCCAAATGGGATTGGGGTACTGATCATTACCTGAAAGTGTCATCAAGATTGGGTGAAAAAATGTGTGCTGAGATTTCAGGAAACTCGTAGTTTTTTGGAAGATTGGCAACCCCTTTCCATGAAAGTGATTTGCGCCAGTCTCTGCTTAGGGCTACATCAATAGGAAACAATCCATTGAGATAGAACTTGGAGCTACTTTATTGTGTCAAGTTTCAAAGAGCTAGCACAAACCATGTTTGATTTAGACTTCCAACTACATGTATCCATATAGGAGATAACAGAGTGAAACCTAAAAATTAAAACTGTTACTGCCAAAGAACGGTTTAAACTAGAAGAACGAAATTTGGTGAGCCAAGTGGGATTGTGGTACTGATCATTACCTGAAAGTGTCATCAAGATTGGGTGAAAAAATGTGTGCTGAGATTTCAGGAAACTCGTAGTTTTTTGGAGGCTTGGCAACCCCTGTAAATGAAAGTGATTTGTGCCAGTCTCTGCTTAGGGCTACATCAATAGGAAACAAACCATAGAGATAGAACTTGGAGCTACTTTTTTGTATCAAGTTTCAAAGAGCTAGCACAAACCGTGTTTGATTTAGAGTTCCAACTACATGTATCCATATAGGAGATAACAGAGTGAAACCTAAAAATTAAAACTGTTACTGCCAAAGAACGGTTTAACCTAGAAGAACGAAATTTGGTGAGCCAAGTGGGATTTGTTGTACTGATCATTACCTGAAAGTGTCATCAAGATTGGGTGAAAAAATGTGTGCGGAGATTTCAGGAAACTCGTAGTTTTTTGGAAGATTGGCAACCCCTTTCCATGAAAGTGATTTGCACCAGTCTTTGCTTAGGGCTACATCAATAGGAAACAAACCATAGAGATAGAACTTGGAGCTACTTTATTGTGTCAAGTTTCAAAGAGCTAGCACAAACCGTGTTTGATTTAGACTTCCAACTACATGTATCCATATAGGAGAAAACAGAGTGAAACCTAAAAATTAAAACTGTTACTGCCAACGAACGGTTTAACCTAGAAGAACGAAATTTAGTGAGCCAAGTGGGATTGGGGTACTGATCATTACCTGAAAGTGTCATCAAGATTGGGTGAAAAAATGTGTGCTGAGATTTCAGGAAATTCGTAGTTTTTTGGAAGCTTGGCAACCCCTTTAAATGAAAGTGATTTGCAACAGTCTCTGCTTAGGGCTACATCAATAGGAAACAAACCATAGAGATAGAACATGGAGCTACTTTATTGTGTCAAGTTTCAAAGAGCTAGCACAAACCGTGTTTGATTTAGAGTTCCAACTACATGTATCCATATAGGAGAAAACACAGTGAAAACTAAAAATTAAAACTGTTACTGCCAACGAACGGTTTAACCTAGAAGAACGAAATTTGGTGAGCCAAGTGGGATTGGGGTACTGATCATTACCTGAAAGTGTCATCAAGATTGGGTGAAAAAATGTGTGCTGAGATTTCAGGAAACTCGTAGTTTTTTGGAAGATTGGCAAACCCTTTCCATGAAAGTGATTTGGCCAGTCTCTGCTTAGGGCTACATCAATAGGAAACAAACCATTGAGATAGAACTTGGAGCTACTTTATTGTGTCAAGTTTCAAAGAGCTAGCACCAACCATGTTTGATTTAGACTTCCAACTACATGTATCCATATAGGAGATAACAGAGTGAAACCTAAAAATTAAAACTGTTACTGCCAAAGAACGGTTTAACCTAGAAGAACGAAATTTGGTGAGCCAAGTGGGATTGTGGTACTGATCATTACCTGAAAGTGTCATCAAGATTGGGTGAAAAAATGTGTGCTGAGATTTCAGGAAACTCGTAGTTTTTTGGAGGCTTGGCAACCCCTGTAAATGAAAGTGATTTGTGCCAGTCTCTGCTTAGGGCTACATCAATAGGAAACAAACCGTAGAGATAGAACTTGGAGCTACTTTATTGTATCAAGTTTCAAAGAGCTAGCACAAACCGTGTTTGATTTAGACTTCCAACTACATGTATCCATATAGGAGAAAACAGAGTGAAACCTAAAAATTAAAACTGTTACTGCCAACGAACGGTTTAACCTAGAAGAACGAAATTTGGTGAGCCAAGTGGGATTGGGGTACTGATCATTACCTGAAAGTGTCATCAAGATTGGGTGAAAAAATGTGTGCTGAGATTTCAGGAAACTCGTAGTTTTTTGGAAGATTGGCAACCCCTTTCCATGAAAGTGATTTGTGCCAGTCTCTGCTTAGGGCTACATCAATAGGAAACAACCATAGAGATAGAACTTGGAGCTACTTTATTGTGTCAAGTTTCAAAGAGCTAGCACAAACCGTGTTTGATTTAGAGTTCCAACTACATGTATCCATATAGGAGAAAACAGAGTGAAACCTAAAAATTAAAACTGTTACTGCCAACGAACGGTTTAACCTAGAAGAACGAAATTTGGTGAGCCAAGTGGGATTGGGGTACTGATCATTACCTGAAAGTGTCATCAAGATTGGGTGAAAAAATGTGTGCTGAGATTTCAGGAAACTCGTAGTTTTTTGGAAGATTGGCAACCCCTTTCCATGAAAGTGATTTGTGCCAGTCTCTGCTTAGGGCTACATCAATAGGAAACAAACCATAGAGATAGAACTTGGAGCTACTTTATTGTGTCAAGTTTCAAAGAGCTACCACAAACCGTGTTTGATTTAGAGTTCCAACTACATGTATCCATATAGAAGATAACAGAGTGAAACCTAAAAATTAAAACTGTTACTGCCAAAGAACGGTTTAAACTAGAAGAACGAAATTTGGTGAGCCAAGTGGGATTGGGGTACTGATCATTACCTGAAAGTGTCATCAAGATTGGGTGAAAAAATGTGTGCTGAGATTTCTGGAAACTCGTAGTTTTTTGGAAGATTGGCAACCCCTTTCCATGAAAGTGATTTGCGCCAGTCTCTGCTTAGGGCTACATCAATAGGAAACAAACCATAGAGATAGAACTTGGAGTACTTTATTGTGTCAAGTTTCAAAGAGCTAGCACAAACCATGTTTGATTTAGACTTCCAACTACTGTATCCATATAGGAGAAAACAGAGTGAAACCTAAAAATTAAAACTGTTACTGCCAACGAACGGTTTAACCTAGAAGAACGAAATTTGGTGAGCCAAATGGGATTGGGGTACTGATCATTACCTGAAAGTGTCATCAAGATTGGGTGAAAAAATGTGTGCTGAGATTTCAGGAAACTCGTAGTTTTTTGGAAGATTGGCAACCCCTTTCCATGAAAGTGATTTGCGCCAGTCTCTGCTTAGGGCTACATCAATAGGAAACAATCCATTGAGATAGAACTTGGAGCTACTTTATTGTGTCAAGTTTCAAAGAGCTAGCACAAACCATGTTTGATTTAGACTTCCAACTACATGTATCCATATAGGAGATAACAGAGTGAAACCTAAAAATTAAAACTGTTACTGCCAAAGAACGGTTTAAACTAGAAGAACGAAATTTGGTGAGCCAAGTGGGATTGTGGTACTGATCATTACCTGAAAGTGTCATCAAGATTGGGTGAAAAAATGTGTGCTGAGATTTCAGGAAACTCGTAGTTTTTTGGAGGCTTGGCAACCCCTGTAAATGAAAGTGATTTGTGCCAGTCTCTGCTTAGGGCTACATCAATAGGAAACAAACCATAGAGATAGAACTTGGAGCTACTTTTTTGTATCAAGTTTCAAAGAGCTAGCACAAACCGTGTTTGATTTAGAGTTCCAACTACATGTATCCATATAGGAGAAAACAGAGTGAAACCTAAAAATTAAAACTGTTACTGCCAACGAACGGTTTAACCTAGAAGAACGAAATTTGGTGAGCCAAGTGGGATTTGTTGTACTGATCATTACCTGAAAGTGTCATCAAGATTGGGTGAAAAAATGTGTGCGGAGATTTCAGGAAACTCGTAGTTTTTTGGAAGATTGGCAACCCCTTTCCATGAAAGTGATTTGCACCTGTCTTTGCTTAGGGCTACATCAATAGGAAACAAACCATAGAGATAGAACTTGGAGCTACTTTATTGTGTCAAGTTTCAAAGAGCTAGCACAAACCGTGTTTGATTTAGACTTCCAACTACATGTATCCATATAGGAGAAAACAGAGTGAAACCTAAAAATTAAAACTGTTACTGCCAACGAACGGTTTAACCTAGAAGAACGAAATTTAGTGAGCCAAGTGGGATTGGGGTACTGATCATTACCTGAAAGTGTCATCAAGATTGGGTGAAAAAATGTGTGCTGAGATTTCAGGAAATTCGTAGTTTTTTGGAAGCTTGGCAACCCCTTTAAATGAAAGTGATTTGCAACAGTCTCTGCTTAGGGCTACATCAATAGGAAACAAACCATAGAGATAGAACATGGAGCTACTTTATTGTGTCAAGTTTCAAAGAGCTAGCACAAACCGTGTTTGATTTAGAGTTCCAACTACATGTATCCATATAGGAGAAAACACAGTGAAAACTAAAAATTAAAACTGTTACTGCCAACGAACGGTTTAACCTAGAAGAACGAAATTTGGTGAGCCAAGTGGGATTGGGGTACTGATCATTACCTGAAAGTGTCATCAAGATTGGGTGAAAAAATGTGTGCTGAGATTTCAGGAAACTCGTAGTTTTTTGGAAGATTGGCAAACCCTTTCCATGAAAGTGATTTGGCCAGTCTCTGCTTAGGGCTACATCAATAGGAAACAAACCATTGAGATAGAACTTGGAGCTACTTTATTGTGTCAAGTTTCAAAGAGCTAGCACCAACCATGTTTGATTTAGACTTCCAACTACATGTATCCATATAGGAGATAACAGAGTGAAACCTAAAAATTAAAACTGTTACTGCCAAAGAACGGTTTAACCTAGAAGAACGAAATTTGGTGAGCCAAGTGGGATTGTGGTACTGATCATTACCTGAAAGTGTCATCAAGATTGGGTGAAAAAATGTGTGCTGAGATTTCAGGAAACTCGTAGTTTTTTGGAGGCTTGGCAACCCCTGTAAATGAAAGTGATTTGTGCCAGTCTCTGCTTAGGGCTACATCAATAGGAAACAAACCGTAGAGATAGAACTTGGAGCTACTTTATTGTATCAAGTTTCAAAGAGCTAGCACAAACCGTGTTTGATTTAGACTTCCAACTACATGTATCCATATAGGAGAAAACAGAGTGAAACCTAAAAATTAAAACTGTTACTGCCAACGAACGGTTTAACCTAGAAGAACGAAATTTGGTGAGCCAAGTGGGATTGGGGTACTGATCATTACCTGAAAGTGTCATCAAGATTGGGTCAAAAAATGTGTGCTGAGATTTCAGGAAACTCGTAGTTTTTTGGAAGATTGGCAAACCCTTTCCATGAAAGTGATTTGGCCAGTCTCTGCTTAGGGCTACATCAATAGGAAACAAACCATTGAGACAGAACTTAGAGCTACTTTATTGTGTCAAGTTTCAAAGAGCTAGCACCAACCGTGTTTGATTTAGACTTCCAAATACATGTATCCATATAGGAGAAAACAGAGTGAAACCTAAAAATTCAAACTGTTACTGCCAACGAACGGTTTAAACTAGAAGAACGAAATTTGGTGAGCCAAGTGGGATTGGGGTACTGATCATTACCTGAAAGTGTCATCAAGATTGGGTGAAAAAATGTGTGCTGAGATTTCAGGAAACTCGTAGTTTTTTGGAAGATTGGCAACCCCTTTCCATGAAAGTGATTTGCGCCAGTCTCTGCTTAGGGCTACATCAATAGGAAACAAACCATAGAGATAGAACTTGGAGTACTTTATTGTGTCAAGTTTCAAAGAGCTAGCACAAACCGTGTTTGATTTAGACTTCCAACTACTGTATCCATATACGAGAAAACAGAGTGAAACCTAAAAATTAAAACTGTTACTGCCAACGAACGGTTTAACCTAGAAGAACGAATTTTGGTGAGCCAAATGGGATTGGGGTACTGATCATTACCTGAAAGTGTCATCAAGATTGGGTGAAAAAATGTGTGCTGAGATTTCAGGAAACTCGTAGTTTTTTGGAAGATTGGCAACCCCTTTCCATGAAAGTGATTTGCGCCAGTCTCTGCTTAGGGCTACATCAATAGGAAACAATCCATTGAGATAGAACTTGGAGCTACTTTATTGTGTCAAGTTTCAAAGAGCTAGCACAAACCATGTTTGATTTAGACTTCCAACTACATGTATCCATATAGAAGATAACAGAGTGAAACCTAAAAATTAAAACTGTTACTGCCAAAGAACGGTTTAAACTAGAAGAACGAAATTTGGTGAGCCAAGTGGGATTGTGGTACTGATCATTACCTGAAAGTGTCATCAAGATTGGGTGAAAAAATGTGTGCTGAGATTTCAGGAAACTCGTAGTTTTTTGGAGGCTTGGCAACCCCTGTAAATGAAAGTGATTTGTGCCAGTCTCTGCTTAGGGCTACATCAATAGGAAACAAACCATAGAGATAGAACTTGGAGCTACTTTATTGTATCAAGTTTCAAAGAGCTAGCACAAACCGTGTTTGATTTAGAGTTCCAACTACATGTATCCATATAGGAGAAAACAGAGTGAAACCTAAAAATTAAAACTGTTACTGCCAACGAACGGTTTAACCTAGAAGAACGAAATTTGGTGAGCCAATTGGGATTTGTTGTACTGATCATTACCTGAAAGTGTCATCAAGATTGGGTGAAAAAATGTGTGCGGAGATTTCAGGAAACTCGTAGTTTTTTGGAAGATTGGCAACCCCTTTCCATGAAAGTGATTTGCACCTGTCTTTGCTTAGGGCTACATCAATAGGAAACAAACCATAGAGATAGAACTTGGAGCTACTTTATTGTGTCAAGTTTCAAAGAGCTAGCACAAACCGTGTTTGATTTAGACTTCCAACTACATGTATCCATATAGGAGAAAACAGAGTGAAACCTAAAAATTAAAACTGTTACTGCCAACGAACGGTTTAACCTAGAAGAACGAAATTTAGTGAGCCAAGTGGGATTGGGGTACTGATCATTACCTGAAAGTGTCATCAAGATTGGGTGAAAAAATGTGTGCTGAGATTTCAGGAAATTCGTAGTTTTTTGGAAGCTTGGCAACCCCTTTAAATGAAAGTGATTTGCAACAGTCTCTGCTTAGGGCTACATCAATAGGAAACAAACCATAGAGATAGAACATGGAGCTACTTTATTGTGTCAAGTTTCAAAGAGCTAGCACAAACCGTGTTTGATTTAGAGTTCCAACTACATGTATCCATATAGGAGAAAACACAGTGAAAACTAAAAATTAAAACTGTTACTGCCAACGAACGGTTTAACCTAGAAGAACGAAATTTGGTGAGCCAAGTGGGATTGGGGTACTGATCATTACCTGAAAGTGTCATCAAGATTGGGTGAAAAAATGTGTGCTGAGATTTCAGGAAACTCGTAGTTTTTTGGAAGATTGGCAAACCCTTTCCATGAAAGTGATTTGGCCAGTCTCTGCTTAGGGCTACATCAATAGGAAACAAACCATTGAGATAGAACTTGGAGCTACTTTATTGTGTCAAGTTTCAAAGAGCTAGCACCAACCATGTTTGATTTAGACTTCCAACTACATGTATCCATATAGGAGATAACAGAGTGAAACCTAAAAATTAAAACTGTTACTGCCAAAGAACGGTTTAACCTAGAAGAACGAAATTTGGTGAGCCAAGTGGGATTGTGGTACTGATCATTACCTGAAAGTGTCATCAAGATTGGGTGAAAAAATGTGTGCTGAGATTTCAGGAAACTCGTAGTTTTTTGGAGGCTTGGCAACCCCTGTAAATGAAAGTGATTTGTGCCAGTCTCTGCTTAGGGCTACATCAATAGGAAACAAACCGTAGAGATAGAACTTGGAGCTACTTTATTGTATCAAGTTTCAAAGAGCTAGCACAAACCGTGTTTGATTTAGACTTCCAACTACATGTATCCATATAGGAGAAAACAGAGTGAAACCTAAAAATTAAAACTGTTACTGCCAACGAACGGTTTAACCTAGAAGAACGAAATTTGGTGAGCCAAGTGGGATTGGGGTACTGATCATTACCTGAAAGTGTCATCAAGATTGGGTGAAAAAATGTGTGCTGAGAATTCAGGAAACTCGTAGTTTTTTGTAAGCTTGGCAACCCCTTTCCATGAAAGTGATTTGCGCCAGTCTCTGCTTAGGGCTACATCAATAGGAAACAAACCATAGACATAGAACTTGGAGCTATTTTATTGTGTCAAGTTTCAAAGAGCTAGCACAAACCGTGTTTGATTTAGACTTCCAACTACATGTATCCATATAGGAGATAACAGAGTGAAACCTAAAAATTAAAACTGTTACTGCCAACGAACGGTTTAACCTAGAAGAACGAAATTTGGTGAGCCAAGTGGGATTGGGGTACTGATCATTACCTGAAAGTGTCATCAAGATTGGGTGAAAAAATGTGTGCTGAGATTTCAGGAAACTCGTAGTTTTTTGGAAGATTGGCAACCCCTTTCCATGAAAGTGATTTGCGCCAGTCTCTGCTTAGGGCTACATCAATAGGAAACAAACCATAGAGATAGAACTTGGAGCTACTTTATTGTGTCAAGTTTCAAAGAGCTAGCACAAACCGTGTTTGATTTAGACTTCCAACTACATGTATCCATATAGGAGAAAACAGAGTGAAACCTAAAAATTAAAACTGTTACTGCCAACGAACGGTTTAACCTAGAAGAACGAAATTTGGTGAGCCAAGTGGGATTGGGTACTGATCATTACCTGAAAGTGTCATCAAGATTGGGTGAAAAAATGTGTGCTGAGATTTCAGGAAACTCGTAGTTTTTTGGAAGATTGGCAACCCCTTTCCATGAAAGTGATTTGTGCCAGTCTCTGCTTAGGGCTACATCAATAGGAAACAAACCATAGAGATAGAACTTGGAGCTACTTTATTGTGTCAAGTTTCAAAGAGCTTGCACAAACCGTGTTTGATTTAGAGTTCCAACTACACGTATCCATATAGGAGAAAACAGAGTGAAACCTAAAAATTAAAACTGTTACTGCCAACGAACGGTTTAACCTAGAAGAACGAAATTTGGTGAGCCAAGTGGGATTAGGGTACTGTTCATTACCTGAAAGTGTCATCAAGATTGGGTGAAAAAATGTGTGCTGAGATTTCAGGAAACTCGTAGTTTTTTGGAAGATTGGCAACCCCTTTCCATGAAAGTGATTTGCGCCAATCTCTGCTTAGGTCTACATCAATAGGAAACAAACCATAGAGATAGAACTTGGAGGTACTTTATTGTGTCAAGTTTCAAAGAGCTAGCACAAACCGTGTTTGATTTAGACTTCCAACTACATGTATCCATATAGGAGAAAACAGAGTGAAACCTAAAAATTAAAACTGTTACTGCCAACGAACGGTTTAACCTAAAAGAACGAAATTTGGTGAGCCAAATGGGATTGGGGTACTGATCATTACCTGAAAGTGTCATCAAGATTGGGATAAAAAATGTGTGCTGAGATTTCAGGAAACTCGTAGTTTTATGGAAGATTGGCAACCCCTTTCCATGAAAGTGATTTGTGCCAGTCTCTGCTTAGGGCTACATCAATAGGAAACAAACCATTGAGACAGAACTTGGAGCTACTTTATTGTGTCAAGTTTCAAAGAGCTAGCACAAACCGTGTTTGATTTAGACTTCCAACTACATGTATCCATATAGGAGATAACAGAGTGAAACCTAAAAATTAAAACTGTTACTGCCAACGAACGGTTTAACCTAGAAGAACGAAATTTGGTGAGCCAAGTGGGATTGGGGTACTGATCATTACCTGAAAGTGTCATCAAGATTGGGTGAAAAAATGTGTGCTGAGATTTCAGGAAACTCGTAGTTTTTTGGAAGATTGGCAACCCCTTTAAATTAAAGCGATTTGCACCAGTCTCTGCTTAGGGCTACATCAAGAGGAAACAAACCATAGAGATAGAACATGGAGCTACTTTATTGTGTCAAGTTTCAAAGAGCTAGCACAAAAAGTGTTTGATTTAGAGTTCCACCTACATGTATCCATATAGGAGAAAACACAGTGAAAACTAAAAATTAAAACTGTTACTGCAACGAACGGTTTAACCTAGAAGAGAGAAATTTGGTGAGAAAAGTGGGATTGGGGTACTGATCATTACCTGAAAGAGTCATCAAGATTGGGTGAAAAAATGTGTGCTGAGATTTCAGGAAACTCGTAGTTTTTTGGAAGATTGGCAACCCCTTTCCATGAAAGTGATTTGCGCCAGTCTCTGCTTAGGGCTACATCAATAGGAAACAAACCGTAGAGATAGAACATGGAGCTACATTATTGTGTCAAGTTTCAAAGAGCTAGCACAAACCGTGTTTGATTTAGACTTCCAACTACATGTATCCATATAGGAGAAAACAGACTGAAACCTAAAAATTAAAACTGTTACTGCCAACGAACGGTTTAACCTAGAAGAACGAAATTTGGTGAGCCAAGTGGGATTGAGGTACTGATCATTACCTGAAAGTGTCATCAAGATTGGGTGAAAAAATGTGTGCTGAGATTTCAGGAAACTCGTAGTTTTTTGGAAGATTGGCAACCCCTTTCCATGAAAGTGATTTGTGCCAGTCTCTGCTTAGGGCTACATCAATAGGAAACAAACTTTAGAGATAGAACTTGGAGCTACTTTATTGTGTCAAGTTTCAAAGAGCTAGCACAAACCGTGTTTGATTTAGAGTTCCAACTACCTGTATCCATATAGGAGAAAACAGAGTGAAACCTAAAAATTAAAACTGTTACTGCCAACGAACGGTTTAACCTAGAAGAACGAAATTTGGTGAGCCAAATGGGATTGGGGTACTGATCATTACCTGAAAGTGTCATCAAGATTGGGTGAAAAAATGTGTGCTGAGATTTCAGGAAACTCGTAGTTTTATGGAAGATTGGCAACCCCTTTCCATGAAAGTGATTTGCGCCAGTCTCTGCTTAGGGCTACATCAATAGGAAACAAACCATTGAGACAGAACTTGGAGCTACTTTATTGTGTCAAGTTTCAAAGAGCTAGCACAAACCATGTTTGATTTAGACTTCCAACTACATGTATCCATATAGGAGATAACAGAGTGAAACCTAAAAATTAAAACTGTTACTGCCAACGAACGGTTTAACCTAAAAGAACGAAACTTGGTGAGCCAAGTGGGATTGGGGTACTGATCATTACCTGAAAGTGTCATCAAGATTGGGTGAAAAAATGTGTGCTGAGATTTCAGGAAATTCGTAGTTTTTTGGAAGCTTGGCAACCCCTTTAAATTAAAGCGATTTGCACCAGTCTCTGCTTAGGGCTACATCAATAGGAAACAAACCATAGAGATAGAACATGGAGCTACTTTATTGTGTCAAGTTTCAAAGAGCTAGCACAAACCTTGTTTGATTTAGAGTTCCAACTACATGTATCCATATAGGAGAAAACACAGTGAAAACTAAAAATTAAAACTGTTACTGCCAACGAACGGTTTAACCTAGAAGAACGAAATTTGGTGAGCCAAGTGGGATTGGGGGTACTGATCATTACCTGAAAATGTCATCAAGATTGGGTGAAAAAATGTGGGCTGAGATTTCAGGAAACTCGTAGTTTTTTGGAAGATTGGCAAACCCTTTCCATGGAAGTGATTTGCGCCAGTCTCTGCTTAGGGCTACATCAATAGGAAACAAACCATTGAGATAGAACTTGGAGCTACTTTATTGTGTCAAGTTTCAAAGAGCTAGCACAAACCATGTTTGATTTAGACTTTCAACTACATGTATCCATATAGGAGATAACAGAGTGAAACCTAAAAATTAAAACTGTTACTGCCAAAGAACAGTTTAACTTAGAAGAACGAAATTTGGTGAGCCAAGTGGGATTGTGGTACTGATCATTACCTGAAAGTGTCATCAAGATTGGGTGAAAAAATGTGTGCTGAGATTTCAGGAAACTGGTAGTTTTTTGGAGGCTTGGCAACCCCTGTAAATGAAAGTGATTTGTGCCAGTCTCTGCTTAGGGCTACATCAATAGGAAACAAACCATTGAGATAGAACTTGGAGCTACTTTATTGTGTCAAGTTTCAAAGAGCTAGCACAAACCGTGTTTGATTTAGACTTCCAACTACATGTATCCATATAGGAGAAAACAGAGTGAAACCTAAAAATTAAAACTGTTACTGCCAATGAACGGTTTAAACTAGAAGAACGAAATTTGGTGAGCCAAGTGGGATTGGGGTACTGATCATTACCTGAAAGTGTCATCAAGATTGGGTGAAAAAATGTGTGCTGAGATTTCAGGAAACTCGTAGTTTTTTTGGAAGATTGGCAACCCCTTTCCATGAAAGTGATTTGCACCAGTCTTTGCTTAGGGCTACATCAATAGGAAACAAACCATAGAGATAGAACTTGGAGCTACTTTATTGTGTCAAATTTCAAAGAGCTAGCACAAACCGTGTTTGATTTAGACTTCCAACTACATGTATCCATATAGGAGAAAACAGAGTGAAACCTAAAAATTAAAACTGTTACTGCTAACGAACGGTTTAACCTAGAAGAACGAAATTTGGTGAGCCAAGTGGGATTGGGGTACTGATCATTACCTGAAAGTGTCATCAAGATTGGGTGAAAAAATGTGTGCTGAGATTTCAGGAAACTCGTAGTTTTTTGTAAGCTTGGCAACCCCTTTCCATGAAAGTGATTTGCGCCAGTCTCTGCTTAGGGCTACATCAATAGGAAACAAACCATAGACATAGAACTTGGAGCTATTTTATTGTGTCAAGTTTCAAAGAGCTAGCACAAACCGTGTTTGATTTAGACTTCCAACTACATGTATCCATATAGGAGATAACAGAGTGAAACCTAAAAATTAAAACTGTTACTGCCAACGAACGGTTTAACCTAGAAGAACGAAATTTGGTGAGCCAAGTGGGATTGGGGTACTGATCATTACCTGAAAGTGTCATCAAGATTGGGTGAAAAAATGTGTGCTGAGATTTCAGGAAACTCGTAGTTTTTTGGAAGCTTGGCAACCCCTTTAAATGAAAGTGATTTGCACCAGTCTCTGCTTAGGGCTACATCAATAGGAAACAAACCATAGAGATAGAACATGGAGCTACTTTATTGTGTCAAGTTTCAAAGAGCTAGCACAAACCGTGTTTGATTTAGAGTTCCACCTACATGTATCCATATAGGAGAAAACACAGTGAAAACTAAAAATTAAAACTGTTACTGCCAACGAACGGTTTAACCTAGAAGAGAGAAATTTGGTGAGCCAAGTGGGATTGGGGTACTTATCATTACTTGAAAGAGTCATCAAGATTGGGTGAAAAAATGTGTGCTGAGATTTCAGGAAACTCGTAGTTTTTTGGAAGATTGGCAACCCCTTTCCATGAAAGTGATTTGCGCCAGTCTATGCTTAGGGCTACATCAATAGGAAACAAACCATAGAGATAGAACTTGGAGCTACTTTGTTGTGTCAAGTTTCAAAGAGCTAGCACAAACCGTGTTTGATTTAGACTTCCAACTACATGTATCCATATAGGAGAAAACAGAGTGAAACCTAAAAATTAAAACTGTTACTGCCAACGAACGGTTTAACCTAGAAGAACGAAATTTGGTGAGCCAAGTGGGATTGGGGTACTGATCATTACCTGAAAGTGTCATCTAGATTGGGTGAAAAAATGTGTGCTGAGATTTCAGGAAACTCGTAGTTTTTTGGAAGCTTGGCAACCCCTTTAAATGAAAGTGATTTGCACCAGTCTCTGCTTAGGGCTACATCAATAGGAAACAAACCATAGAGATAGAACATGGAGCTACTTTATTGTGTCAAGTTTCAAAGAGCTAGCACAAACCTTGTTTGATTTAGAGTTCCACCTACATGTATCCATATAGGAGAAAACACAGTGAAAACTAAAAATTAAAACTGTTACTGCCAACGAACGGTTTAACCTAGAAGAGAGAAATTTGGTGAGCCAAGTGGGATTGGGGTACTTATCATTACCTGAAAGAGTCATCAAGATTGGGTGAAAAAATGTGTGCTGAGATTTCAGGAAACTCGTAGTTTTTTGGAAGATTGGCAACCCCTTTCCATGAAAGTGATTTGCGCCAGTCTATGCTTAGGGCTACATCAATAGGAAACAAACCATAGAGATAGAACTTGGAGCTACTTTGTTGTGTCAAGTTTCAAAGAGCTAGCACAAACCGTGTTTGATTTAGACTTCCAACTACATGTATCCATATAGGAGAAAACAGAGTGAAACCTAAAAATTAAAACTGTTACTGCCAACGAACGGTTTAACCTAGAAGAACGAAATTTGGTGAGCCAAGTGGGATTGGGGTACTGATCATTACCTGAAAGTGTCATCAAGATTGGGTGAAAAAATGTGTGCTGAGATTTCAGGAAACTCGTAGTTTTTTGGAAGATTGGCAACCCCTTTCCATGAAAGTGATTTGCGCCAGTCTCTGCTTAGGGCTACGTCAATAGGAAACAAACCATAGACATAGAACTTGGAGCTATTTTATTGTGTCAAGTTTCAAAGAGCTAGCACAAACGGTGTTTGATTTAGACTTCCAACTACATGTATCCATATAGGAGAAAACAGAGTGAAACCTAAAAATTAAAACTGTTACTGCCAAAGAACAGTTTAACCTAGAAGAACGAAATTTGGTGAGCCAAGTGGGATTGGGGTACTGATCATTACCTGAAAGTGTCATCAAGATTGGGTGAAAAAATGTGTGCTGAGATTTCAGGAAATTCGTAGTGTTTTGGAAGCTTGGCAACCCCTTTAAATTAAAGCGATTTGCACCAGTCTCTGCTTAGGGCTACATCAATAGGAAACAAACCATAGAGATAGAACATGGAGCTACTTTATTGTGTCAAGTTTCAAAGAGCTAGCACAAACCGTGTTTGATTTAGAGTTCCAACTACATGTATCCATATAGGAGAAAACACAGTGAAAACTAAAAATTAAAACTGTTACTGCCAACGAACGGTTTAACCTAGAAGAGAGAAATTTGGTGAGCCAAGTGGGATTGGGTTACTGATCATTACCTGAAAGTGTCATCAAGATTGGGTGAAAAAATGTGTGCTGAGATTTCAGGAAACTCGTAGTTTTTTGGAAGATTGGCAACCCCTTTGATGAAAGTGATTTGCGCCAGTCTCTACTTATGGCTACATCAATAGGAAACAAACCATAGAGATCGAACTTGGAGCTACTTTATTGTGTCAAGTTTCAAAGAGCTAGCACAAACCGTGTTTGATTTAGACTTCCAACTACATGTATCCATATAGGAGAAAACAGAGTGAAACCTAAAAATTAAAACTGTTACTGCCAACGAACGGTTTAACCTAGAAGAACGAAATTTGGTGAGCCAAGTGGGATTGTGGTACTGATCATTACCTGAAAGTGTCATCAAGATTGGGTGAAAAACTGTGGGCTGAGATTTCAGGAAACTCGTAGTTTTTTGGAAGATTGGCAAACCCTTTCCATGAAAGTGATTTGCGCCAGTCTCTGCTTAGGGCTACATCAATAGGAAACAAACCATTGAGATAGAACTTGGAGCTACTTTATTGTGTCAAGTTTCAAAGAGCTAGCACAAACCGTGTTTGATTTAGACTTCCAACTACATGTATCCATATAGGAGATAACAGAGTGAAACCTAAAAATTAAAACTGTTACTGCCAACGAACGGTTTAACCTAGAAGAGAGAAATTTGGTGAGCCAAGTGGGATTGGTGTACTGATCATTACCTGAAAGTGTCATCAAGATTGGGTGAAAAAATGTGTGATGAGATTTCAGGAAACTCGTAGTTTTTTGGAAGATTGGCAAACCCTTTCCATGAAAGTGATTTGCGCCAGTCTCTGCTTAGGGCTACATCAATAGGAAACAAACCATTGAGATAGAACTTGGAGCTACTTTATTGTGTCAAGTTTCAAAGAGCTAGCAAAAACCGTGTTTGATTTAGACTTCCAACTACATGTATCCATATAGGAGATAACAGAGTGAAACCTAAAAATTAAAACTGTTACTGCCAAAGAACGGTTTAACCTAGAAGAACGAAATTTGGTGAGCCAAGTGGGATTGTGGTACTGATCATTACCTGAAAGTGTCATCAAGATTGGGTGAAAAAATGTGTGCTGAGATTTCAGGAAACTCGTAGTTTTTTGGAGGCATGGCAACCCCTGTAAATGAAAGTGATTTGTGCCAGTCTCTGCTTAGGGCTACATCAATAGGAAACAAACCAAAGAGATAGAACTTGGAGCTACTTTATTGTATCAAGTTTCAAAGAGCTAGCACAAACCGTGTTTGATTTAGACTTCCAACTACATGTATCCATATAGGAGAAAACAGAGTGAAACCTAAAAATTAAAACTGTTACTGCCAACGAACGGTTTAACCTAGAAGAACGAAATTTGGTGAGCCAAGTGGGATTGGGGTACTGATCATTACCTGAAAGTGTCATCAAGATTGGGTGAAAAAATGTGTGCTGAGAATTCAGGAAACTCGTAGTTTTTTGTAAGCTTGGCAACCCCTTTCCATGAAAGTGATTTGCGCCAGTCTCTGCTTAGGGCTACATCAATAGGAAACAAACCATAGACATAGAACTTGGAGGTATTTTTTTTGTGTCAAGTTTCAAAGAGCTAGCACAAACCGTGTTTGATTTAGACTTCCAACTACATGTATCCATATAGGAGATAACAGAGTGAAACCTAAAAATTAAAACTGTTACTGCCAACGAACGGTTTAACCTAGAAGAACAAAATTTGGTGAGCCAAGTGGGATTGGGGTACTGATCATTACCTGAAAGTGTCATCAAGATTGGGTGAAAAAATGTGTGCTGAGATTTCAGGAAACTCGTAGTTTTTTGGAAGCTTGGCAACCCCTTTAAATGAAAGTGATTTGCACCAGTCTCTGCTTAGGGCTACATCAATAGGAAACAAACCATAGAGATAGAACATGGAGCTACTTTATTGTGTCAAGTTTCAAAGAGCTAGCACAAACCATGTTTGATTTAGACTTCCAACTACATGTATCCATATAGGAGATAACAGAGTGAAACCTAAAAATTAAAACTGTTACTGCCAATGAACGGTTTAACCTAGAAGAACGAAACTTGGTGAGCCAAGTGGGATTGGGGTACTGATCATTACCTGAAAGTTTCATCAAGATTGGGTGAAAAAATGTGTGCTGAGATTTCAGGAAATTCGTAGTTTTTTGGAAGCTTGGCAACCCCTTTAAATTAAAGCGATTTGCACCAGTCTCTGCTTAGGGCTACATCAATAGGAAACAAACCATAGAGATAGAACATGGAGCTACTTTATTGTGTCAAGTTTCAAAGAGCTAGCACAAACCGTGTTTGATTTAGAGTTCCAACTACATGTATCCATATAGGAGAAAACACAGTGAAAACTAAAAATTAAAACTGATACTGCAACGAACGGTTTAACCTAGAAGAGAGAAATTTGGTGAGCCAAGTGGGATTGGGGTACTGATCATTACCTGAAAGTGTCATCAAGATTGGGTGAAAAAATGTGTGCTGAGATTTCAGGAAACTCGTAGTTTTTTGGAAGATTGGCTACCCCTTTCCATGAAAGTGATTTGCGCCAGTCTCTGCTTAGGGCTACATCAATAGGAAACAAACCATAGAGATAGAACTTGGAGCTACTTTATTGTGTCAAGTTTCAAAGAGCTAGCACAAACCGTGTTTGATTTAGACTTCCAACTACATGTATCCATATAGGAGAAAACAGAGTGAAACCTAAAAATTAAAACTGTTACTGCCAACGAACGGTTTAACCTAGAAGAACGAAATTTGGTGAGCCAAGTGGGATTGGGGTACTGATCATTACCTGAAAGTGTCATCAAGATTGGGTGAAAAAATGTGTGCTGAGATTTCAGGAAACTCGTAGTTTTTTGGAAGATTGGCAAACCCTTTCCATGAAAGTGATTTGCGCCAGTCTCTGCTTAGGGCTACATCAATAGGAAACAAACCATTGAGATAGAACTTGGAGCTACTTTATTGTGTCAAGTTTCAAAGAGCTAGCAAAAACCGTGTTTGATTTAGACTTCCAACTACATGTATCCATATAGGAGATAACAGAGTGAAACCTAAAAATTAAAACTGTTACTGCCAAAGAACGGTTTAACCTAGAAGAACGAAATTTGGTGAGCCAAGTGGGATTGTGGTACTGATCATTACCTGAATGTGTCATCAAGATTGGGTGAAAAAATGTGTGCTGAGATTTCAGGAAACTCGTAGTTTTTTGGAGGCTTGGCAACCCCTGTAAATGCAAGTGATTTGTGCCAGTCTCTGCTTAGGGCTACATCAATAGGAAACAAACCATAGAGATAGAACTTGGAGCTACTTTATTGTATCAAGTTTCAAAGAGCTAGCACAAACCGTGTTTGATTTAGACTTCCAACTACATGTATCCATATAGGAGAAAACAGAGTGAAACCTAAAAATTAAAACTGTTACTGCTAACGAACGGTTTAACCTAGAAGAACGAAATTTGGTGAGCCAAGTGGGATTGGGGTACTGATCATTACCTGAAAGTGTCATCAAGATTGGGTGAAAAAATGTGTGCTGAGATTTCAGGAAACTCGTAGTTTTTTGTAAGCTTGGCAACCCCTTTCCATGAAAGTGATTTGCGCCAGTCTCTGCTTAGGGCTACATCAATAGGAAACAAACCATAGACATAGAACTTGGAGCTATTTTATTGTGTCAAGTTTCAAAGAGCTAGCACAAACCGTGTTTGATTTAGACTTCCAACTACATGTATCCATATAGGAGATAACAGAGTGAAACCTAAAAATTAAAACTGTTACTGCCAACGAACGGTTTAACCTAGAAGAACGAAATTTGGTGAGCCAAGTGGGATTGGGGTACTGATCATTACCTGAAAGTGTCATCAAGATTGGGTGAAAAAATGTGTGCTGAGATTTCAGGAAACTCGTAGTTTTTTG
The DNA here is from genome assembly GCF_964194105.1 of Spermophilus citellus. NCBI lineage: Eukaryota > Metazoa > Chordata > Mammalia > Rodentia > Sciuridae > Spermophilus > Spermophilus citellus. The sequence continues at coordinate 213,715 of NW_027673146.1, forward strand.
GAAGCTTGGCAACCCCTTTAAATGAAAGTGATTTGCACCAGTCTCTGCTTAGGGCTACATCAATAGGAAACAAACCATAGAGATAGAACATGGAGCTACTTTATTGTGTCAAGTTTCAAAGAGCTAGCACAAACCGTGTTTGATTTAGAGTTCCACCTACATGTATCCATATAGGAGAAAACACAGTGAAAACTAAAAATTAAAACTGTTACTGCCAACGAACGGTTTAACCTAGAAGAGAGAAATTTGGTGAGCCAAGTGGGATTGGGGTACTTATCATTACCTGAAAGAGTCATCAAGATTGGGTGAAAAAATGTGTGCTGAGATTTCAGGAAACTCGTAGTTTTTTGGAAGATTGGCAACCCCTTTCCATGAAAGTGATTTGCGCCAGTCTATGCTTAGGGCTACATCAATAGGAAACAAACCATAGAGATAGAACTTGGAGCTACTTTGTTGTGTCAAGTTTCAAAGAGCTAGCACAAACCGTGTTTGATTTAGACTTCCAACTACATGTATCCATATAGGAGAAAACAGAGTGAAACCTAAAAATTAAAACTGTTACTGCCAACGAACGGTTTAACCTAGAAGAACGAAATTTGGTGAGCCAAGTGGGATTGGGGTACTGATCATTACCTGAAAGTGTCATCAAGATTGGGTGAAAAAATATGTGCTGAGAATTCAGGAAACTCGTAGTTTTTTGTAAGCTTGGCAACCCCTTTCCATGAAAGTGATTTGCGCCAGTCTCTGCTTAGGGCTACATCAATAGGAAACAAACCATAGACATAGAACTTGGAGGTATTTTTTTTGTGTCAAGTTTCAAAGAGCTAGCACAAACCGTGTTTGATTTAGACTTCCAACTACATGTATCCATATAGGAGATAACAGAGTGAAACCTAAAAATTAAAACTGTTACTGCCAACGAACGGTTTAACCTAGAAGAACGAAATTTGGTGAGCCAAGTGGGATTGGGGTACTGATCATTACCTGAAAGTGTCATCAAGATTGGGTGAAAAAATGTGTGCTGAGATTTCAGGAAACTCGTAGTTTTTTGGAAGCTTGGCAACCCCTTTAAATGAAAGTGATTTGCACCAGTCTCTGCTTAGGGCTACATCAATAGGAAACAAACCATAGAGATAGAACATGGAGCTACTTTATTGTGTCAAGTTTCAAAGAGCTAGCACAAACCATGTTTGATTTAGACTTCCAACTACATGTATCCATATAGGAGATAACAGAGTGAAACCTAAAAATTAAAACTGTTACTGCCAACGAACGGTTTAACCTAGAAGAACGAAACTTGGTGAGCCAAGTGGGATTGGGGTACTGATCATTACCTGAAAGTTTCATCAAGATTGGGTGAAAAAATGTGTGCTGAGATTTCAGGAAATTCGTAGTTTTTTGGAAGCTTGGCAACCCCTTTAAATTAAAGCGATTTGCACCAGTCTCTGCTTAGGGCTACATCAATAGGAAACAAACCATAGAGATAGAACATGGAGCTACTTTATTGTGTCAAGTTTCAAAGAGCTAGCACAAACCGTGTTTGATTTAGAGTTCCAACTACATGTATCCATATAGGAGAAAACACAGTGAAAACTAAAAATTAAAACTGTTACTGCAACGAACGGTTTAACCTAGAAGAGAGAAATTTGGTGAGCCAAGTGGGATTGGGGTACTGATCATTACCTGAAAGAGTCATCAAGATTGGGTGAAAAAATGTGTGCTGAGATTTCAGGAAACTCGTAGTTTTTTGGAAGATTGGCTACCCCTTTCCATGAAAGTGATTTGCGCCAGTCTCTGCTTAGGGCTACATCAATAGGAAACAAACCATAGAGATAGAACTTGGAGCTACTTTATTGTGTCAAGTTTCAAAGAGCTAGCACAAACCGTGTTTGATTTAGACTTCCAACTACATGTATCCATATAGGAGAAAACAGAGTGAAACCTAAAAATTAAAACTGTTACTGCCAACGAACGGTTTAACCTAGAAGAACGAAATTTGGTGAGCCAAGTGGGATTGGGGTACTGATCATTACCTGAAAGTGTCATCAAGATTGGGTGAAAAAATGTGTGCTGAGATTTCAGGAAACTCGTAGTTTTTTGGAAGATTGGCAAACCCTTTCCATGAAAGTGATTTGCGCCAGTCTCTGCTTAGGGCTACATCAATAGGAAACAAACCATTGAGATAGAACTTGGAGCTACTTTATTGTGTCAAGTTTCAAAGAGCTAGCAAAAACCGTGTTTGATTTAGACTTCCAACTACATGTATCCATATAGGAGATAACAGAGTGAAACCTAAAAATTAAAACTGTTACTGCCAAAGAACGGTTTAACCTAGAAGAACGAAATTTGGTGAGCCAAGTGGGATTGTGGTACTGATCATTACCTGAAAGTGTCATCAAGATTGGGTGAAAAAATGTGTGCTGAGATTTCAGGAAACTCGTAGTTTTTTGGAGGCTTGGCAACCCCTGTAAATGCAAGTGATTTGTGCCAGTCTCTGCTTAGGGCTACATCAATAGGAAACAAACCATAGAGATAGAACTTGGAGCTACTTTATTGTATCAAGTTTCAAAGAGCTAGCACAAACCGTGTTTGATTTAGACTTCCAACTACATGTATCCATATAGGAGAAAACAGAGTGAAACCTAAAAATTAAAACTGTTACTGCCAACGAACGGTTTAATCTAGAAGAACGAAATTTGGTGAGCCAAGTGGGATTGGGGTACTGATCATTACCTGAAAGTGTCATCAAGATTGGGTGAAAAAATGTGTGCTGAGAATTCAGGAAACTCGTAGTTTTTTGTAAGCTTGGCAACCCCTTTCCATGAAAGTGATTTGCGCCAGTCTCTGCTAAGGGCTACATCAATAGGAAACAAACCATAGACATAGAACTTGGAGCTATTTTATTGTGTCAAGTTTCAAAGAGCTAGCACAAACCGTGTTTGATTTAGACTTCCAACTACATGTATCCATATAGGAGATAACAGAGTGAAATCTAAAAATTAAAACTGTTACTGCCAACGAACGGTTTAACCAAGAAGAACGAAATTTGGTGAGCCAAGTGGGATTGGGGTACTGATCATTACCTGAAAGTGTCATCAAGATTGGGTGAAAAAATGTGTGCTGAGATTTCAGGAAACTCGTAGTTTTTTGGAAGCTTGGCAACCCCTTTAAATGAAAGTGATTTGCACCAGTCTCTGCTTAGGGCTACATCAATAGGAAACAACCATAGAGATAGAACATGGAGCTACTTTATTGTGTCAAGTTTCAAAGAGCTAGCACAAACCGTGTTTGATTTAGAGTTCCAACTACATGTATCCATATAGGAGAAAACACAGTGAAAACTAAAAATTTAAACTGTTACTGCAACGATCGGTTTAACCTAGAAGAGAGAAATTTGGTGAGCCAAGTGGGATTGGGGTACTGATCATTACCTGAAAGAGTCATCAAGATTGGGTGAAAAAATGTGTGCTGAGATTTCAGGAAACTCGTAGTTTTTTGGAAGATTGGCAACCCCTTTCCATGAAAGTGATTTGCGCCAGTCTCTGCTTAGGGCTACATCAATAGGAAACAAACCATAGACATAGAACTTGGAGCTACTTTATTGTGTCAAGTTTCAAAGAGCTAGCACAAACCGTGTTTGATTTAGACTTCCAACTACATGTATCCATATAGGAGAAAACAGAGTGAAACCTAAAAATTAAAACTGTTACTGCCAACGAACGGTTTAATCTAGAAGAACGAAATTTGGTGAGCCAAGTGGGATTGGGGTACTGATCATTACCTGAAAGTGTCATCAAGATTGGGTGAAAAAATGTGTGCTGAGAATTCAGGAAACTCGTAGTTAATTGTAAGCTTGGCAACCCCTTTCCATGAAAGTGATTTGCGCCAGTCTCTGCTAAGGGCTACATCAATAGGAAACAAACCATAGACATAGAACTTGGAGCTATTTTATTGTGTCAAGTTTCAAATAGCTAGCACAAACCGTGTTTGATTTAGACTTCCAACTACATGTATCCATATAGGAGATAACAGAGTGAAACCTAAAAATTAAAACTGTTACTGCCAAAGAACGGTTTAACCTAGAAGAACGAAATTTGGTGAGCCAAGTGGGATTGTGGTACTGATCATTACCTGAAAGTGTCATCAATATTGGGTGAAAAAATGTGTGCTGAGATTTCAGGAAACTCGTAGTTTTTTGGAGGCTTGGCAACCCCTGTAAATGAAAGTGATTTGTGCCAGTCTCTGCTTAGGGCTACATCAATAGGAAACAAAGCATAGAGATAGAACTTGGAGCTACTTTATTGTATCAAGTTTCAAAGAGCTAGGACAAACCGTGTTTGATTTAGACTTCCAACTACATGTATCCATATAGGAGAAAACAGAGTGAAACCTAAAAATTAAAACTGTTACTGCCAACGAACGGTTTAACCTAGAAGAACGAAATTTGGTGAGCCAAGTGGGATTGGGGTACTGATCATTACCTGAAAGTGTCATCAAGATTGGGTGAAAAAATGTGTGCTGAGAATTCAGGAAACTCGTAGTTTATTGTAAGCTTGGCAACCCCTTTCCATGAAAGTGATTTGCGCCAGTCTCTGCTTAGGGCTACATCAATAGGAAACAAACCATAGACATAGAACTTGGAGCTATTTTATTGTGTCAAGTTTCAAAGAGCTAGCACAAACCGTGTTTGATTTAGACTTCCAACTACATATATCCATATAGGAGATAACAGAGTGAAACCTAAAAATTAAAACTGTTACTGCCAACGAACGGTTTAACCTAGAAGAACGAAATTTGGTGAGCCAAATGGGATTGGGGTACTGATCATTACCTGAAAGTGTCATCAAGATTGGGTGAAAAAATGTGTGCTGAGATTTCAGGAAACTCGTAGTTTTATGGAAGATTGGCAACCCCTTTCCATGAAAGTGATTTGCGCCAGTCTCTGCTTAGGGCTACATCAATAGGAAACAAACCATTGAGACAGAACTTGGAGCTACTTTATTGTGTCAAGTTTCAAAGAGCTAGCACAAACCATGTTTGATTTAGACTTCCAACTACATGTATCCATATAGGAGATAACAGAGTGAAACCTAAAAATTAAAACTGTTACTGCCAACGAACGGTTTAACCTAGAAGAACGAAACTTGGTGAGCCAAGTGGGATTGGGGTACTGATCATTACCTGAAAGTGTCATCAAGATTGGGTGAAAAAATGTGTGCTGAGATTTCAGGAAATTCGTAGTTTTTTGGAAGCTTGGCAACCCCTTTAAATGAAAGAGATTTGCACCAGTCTCTGCTTAGGGCTACATCAATAGCAAACAAACCATAGAGATAGAACATGGAGCTACTTTATTGTGTCAAGTTTCAAAGAGCTAGCACAAACCGTGTTTGATTTAGAGTTCCAACTACATGTATCCATATAGGAGAAAACACAGTGAAAACTAAAAATTAAAACTGTTACTGCAACGAACGGTTTAACCTAGAAGAGAGAAATTTGGTGAGCCAAGTGGGATTGGGGTACTGATCATTACCTGAAAGTGTCATCAAGATTGGGTGAAAAAATGTGTGCTGAGATTTCAGGAAACTCGTAGTTTTTTGGAAGATTGGCAAACCCTTTCCATGAAAGTGATTTGCGCCAGTCTCTGCTTAGGGCTACATCAATAGGAAACAAACCATAGAGATCGAACTTGGAGCTACTTTATTGTGTCAAGTTTCAAAGAGCTAGCACAAACCGTGTTTGATTTAGACTTCCAACTACATGTATCCATATAGGAGAAAACAGAGTGAAACCTAAAAATTAAAACTGTTACTGCCAACGAACGGTTTAACCTAGAAGAACGAAATTTGGTGAGCCAAGTGGGATTGGGGTACTGATCATTACCTGAAAGTGTCATCAAGATTGGGTGAAAAAATGTGGGCTGAGATTTCAGGAAACTCGTAGTTTTTTGGAAGATTGGCAAACCCTTTCCATGAAAGTGATTTGCGCCAGTCTCTGCTTAGGGCTACATCAATAGGAAACAAACCACTGAGATAGAACTTGGAGCTACTTTATTGTGTCAAGTTTCAAAGAGCTAGCACAAACCATGTTTGATTTAGACTTCCAACTACATGTATCCATATAGGAGATAACAGAGTGAAACCTAAAAATTAAAACTGTTACTGCCAAAGAACGGTTTAACCTAGAAGAACGAAATTTGGTGAGCCAAGTGGGATTGTGGTACTGATCATTACCTGAAAGTGTCATCAAGATTGGGTGAAAAAATGTGTGCTGAGATTTCAGGAAACTCGTAGATTTTTGGAGGCTTGGCAACCCCTGTAAATGAAAGTGATTTGTGCCAGTCTCTGCTTAGGGCTACATCAATAGGAAACAAACCATAGAGATAGAACTTGGAGCTACTTTATTGTATCAAGTTTCCAAGAGCTAGCACAAACCGTGTTTGATTTAGACTTCCAACTACATGTATCCATATAGGAGAAAACAGAGTGAAACCTAAAAATTAAAACTGTTACTGCCAACGAACGGTTTAACCTAGAAGAACGAAATTTGGTGAGCCAAGTGGGATTTGTTGTACTGATCATTACCTGAAAGTGTCATCAAGATTGGGTGAAAAAATGTGTGCTGAGATTTCAGGAAACTCGTAGTTTTTTGGAAGATTGGCAACCCCTTTCCATGAAAGTGATTTGCACCAGTCTTTGCTTAGGGCTACATCAATAGGAAACAAACCATAGAGATCGAACTTGGAGCTACTTTATTGTGTCAAGTTTCAAAGAGCTAGCACAAACCGTGTTTGATTTAGACTTCCAACTACATGTATCCATATAGGAGATAACAGAGTGAAACCTAAAAATTAAAACTGTTACTGCCAACGAACGGTTTAACCTAGAAGAACGAAATTTGGTGAGCCAAGTGGAATTGGGGTACTGATCATTACCTGAAAGTGTCATCAAGATTGGGTGAAAAAATATGTGCTGAGATTTCAGGAAATTCGTAGTTTTTTGGAAGCTTGGCAACCCCTTTAAATGAAAGTGATTTGCACCAGTCTCTGCTTAGGGCTACATCAATAGGAAACAAACCATAGAGATAGAACATGGAGCTACTTTATCCTGTCAAGTTTCAAAGAGCTAGCACAAACCGTGTTTGATTTAGAGTTCCAACTACATGTATCCATATAGGAGAAAACACAGTGAAAACTAAAAATTAAAACTGTTACTGCCAACGAACGGTTTAACCTAGAAGAGAGAAATTTGGTGAGCCAAGTGGGATTGGGGTACTGATCATTACCTGAAAGTGTCATTAAGATTGGGTGAAAAAATGTGTGCTGAGATTTCAGGAAACTCGTAGTTTTTTGGAAGATTGGCAACCCCTTTCCATGAAAGTGATTTGCGCCAGTCTCTGCTTAGGGCTACATCAATAGGAAACAAACCATTGAGATAGAACTTGGAGCTACTTTATTGTGTCAAGTTTCAAAGAGCTAGCACAAACCGTGTTTGATTTAGACTTCCAACTACATGTATCCATATAGGAGATAACAGAGAGAAACCTAAAAATTAAAACTGTTACTGCCAAAGAACGGTTTAACCTAGAAGAACGAAATTTGGTGAGCCAAGTGGGATTGTGGTACTGATCATTACCTGAAAGTGTCATAAAGATTGGGTGAAAAAATATGTGCTGAGATTTCAGGAAACTCGTAGTTTTTTGGAGGCCTGGCAACCCCTGTAAATGAAAGTGATTTGTGCCAGTCTCTGCTTAGGGCTACATCAATAGGAAATAAACCATAGAGATAGAACTTGGAGCTACTTTATTGTATCAAGTTTCAAAGAGCTAGCACAAACCGTGTTTGATTTAGACTTCCAACTACATGTATCCATATAGGAGAAAACAGAGTGAAACCTAAAAATTAAAACTGTTACTGCCAACGAACGGTTTAACCTAGAAGAACGAAATTTGGTGAGCCAAGTGGGATTGGGGTACTGATCATTACCTGAAAGTGTCATCAAGATTGGGTGAAAAAATGTGTGCTGAGATTTCAGGAAACTCGTAGTTTTTTGGAAGCTTGTCAACTTCTTTCCATGAAAGTGATTTGCGCCAGTCTCTGCTTAGGGCTACATCAATAGGAAACAAACCATAGAGATAGAACTTGGAGCTACTTTATTGTGTCAAGTTTCAAAGAGCTAGCACAAACCCTGTTTGATTTAGAGTTCCAACTACATGTATCCATATAGGAGAAAACAGAGTGAAACCTAAAAATTAAAACTGTTACTGCCAACGAATGGTTTAACCTAGAAGAACGAAACTTGGTGACCCAAGTGGGATTTGTTGTACTGATCATTACCTGAAAGTGTCATCAAGATTGGGTGAAAAAATGTGTGCTGAGATTTCAGGAAACTCGTAGTTTTTTGGAAGCTTGGCAACCCCTTTCCATAAAAGTGATTTGCGCCAGTCTCTGCTTAGGGCTACATCAATAGGAAACAAACCATAGAGATAGAACTTGGAGCTACTTTATTGTGTCAAGTTTCAAAGAGCTAGCAGAAACCGTGTTTGATTTAGAGTTCCAACTACATGTATCCATATAGGAGAAAACAGAGTGAAACCTAAAAATTAAAACTGTTACTGCCAACGAACGTTTTAACCTAGAAGAATGAAATTTGGTGAGCCAAGTGGGATTGGGGTAGTGATCATTACCTGAAAGTGTCATCAAGATTGGGTGAAAAAATGTGTGCTGAGATTTCAGGAAACTCGTAGTTTTTTGGAAGCTTGGCAACCCCTTTCCATGAAAGTGATTTGCGCCAGTCTCTGCTTAGGGCTACATCAATAGGAAACAAACCATAGAGATAGAACTTGGGGCTAGTTTATTGTGTCAAGTTTCAAAGAGCTAGCACAAACCGTGTTTGATTTAGAGTTCCAAATACATGTAACCATATAGGAGAAAACAGAGTGAAACCTAAAATTTAAAACTGTTACTGCCAACGAACGGTTTAAACTAGAGAACGAAATTTGGTGAGCCAAGTGGGATTGGGGTACTGATCATTAACTGAAAGTGTCACCAAGATTGGGTGAAAAAATGTGTGCTGAGATTTCAGGAAAATCGTAGTTTTTTGGAAGCTTGGCAACCCCTTTCCATGAAAGTGATTTGCGCCAGTCTCTGCTTAGGGCTACATCAATAGGAAACAAACCATAGAGATAGAACTTGGAGAGACTTTATTGTGTCAAGTTTCAAAGAGCTAGCACAAACCCTGTTTGATTTAGAGTTCCAACTACATGTATCCATATAGGAGAAAACAGAGTGAAACCTAAAAATTAAAACTGTTACTGCCAACGAACGGTTTAACCTAGAAGAACGAAACTTGGTGTCCCAAGTGGGATTTGTTGTACTGATCATTACCTGAAAGTGTCATCAAGATTAGGTGAAAAAATGTGTGCTGAGATTTCAGGAAACTCGTAGTTTTTTGGAAGCTTGGCAACCCCTTTCCATGAAAGTGATTTGCGCCAGTCTCTGCTTAGGGCTACATCAATAGGAAACAAACCATAGAGATAGAACTTCGAGCTACTTTATTGTGTCAAGTTTCAAAGAGCTAGCACAAACCGTGTTTGATTTAGAGTTCCAACAACATATATCCATATAGGAGAAAACAGAGTGAAACCTAAAAATTAAAACTGTTACTGCCAACGAACGGTTTAACCTAGAAGAACGAAATTTGGTGAGCCAAGTGGGATTGGGGTACTGATCATTACCTGAAAGTGTCATCAAGATTGGGGGAAAAATGTGTGCTGAGATTTCAGGAAAATCGTAGTTTTTTGGAAGCTTGGCAACCCCTTTCCATGAAAGTGATTTGCGCCAGTCTCTACTTAGGGCTACATCAATAGGAAACAAACCATAGAGATAGAACATGGAGCTACTTTATTGTGTCAAGTTTCAAAGAGCTAGCACAAACCGTTTTTGATTTAGACTTCCAACTACATGTATCCATATAGGAGAAAACAGAGTGAAACCTAAAAATTAAAACTGTTACTGCCAATGAACGGTTTTCCCTAGAAGAACGAAATTTAGTGAGCCAAGTGGGATTGGGGTACTGATCATTACCTGAAAGTGTCATCAAGATTGGGTGAAAAAATGTGTGCTGAGATTTCAGGAAACTCGTAGTTTTTTGGAAGCTTGGCAACCGCTTTCCATGAAAGTGATTTGCACCAGTCTCTGCTTAGGGCTACATCAATAGGAAACAAACCATAGAAATAGAACTTGGAGCTACTTTATTGTGTCAAGTTTCAAAGAGCTAGCACAAACCGTGTTTGATTTAGAGTTCCAACTACATGTATCCATATAGGAGAAAATTGAGTGAAACCTAAAAGTTTAAACTGTTACTGCCAACGAACGGTTTAACCTAGAAGAACGAAATTTGGTGAGCCAAGTGGGATTGGGGTACTGATCATTACCTGAAAGTGTCATCAAGATTGGCTGAAAAAATGTGTGCTGAGATTTCAGGAAACTCGTAGTTTTTTGGAAGCTTGGCAACCCCTTTCCATGAAAGTGATTTGCGCGAGTCTCTGCTTAGGGCTACATCAATAGGAAACAAACCATAGAGATAGAACTTCGAGCTATTTTATTGTGTCAAGTTTCAAAGAGCTAGCACAAACCGTGTTTGATTTAGAGTTCCAACAACATGTATCCATATAGGAGAAAACAGAGTGAAACCTAAAAATTAAAACTGTTACTGCCAACGAACGGTTTAACCTAGAAGAACGAAATTTGGTGAGCCCAGTGGGATTGGGGTACTGATCATTACCTGAAAGTGTCATCAAGATTGGGTGAAAAAAATGTGTGCTGAGATTTCAGGAAACTCGTAGTTTTTTGGAAGCTTGGCAATCCCTTTCCATTACAGTGATTTGCGCCAGTCTCTGCTTAGGGCTACATCAATAGGAAACAAACCATAGAGATAGAACTTGGAGCTACTTTATTGTGTCAAGTTTCAAAGAGCTAGCACAAACCGTGTTTGATTTAGAGTTCCAACTACATGTATCCATATAGGAGAAAATTGAGTGAAACCTAAAAGTTAAAACTGTTGCTGCCAACGAACGGTTTAACCTAGAAGAACGAAATTTGGTGAGCCAAGTGGGATTGGGGTACTGATCATTACCTGAAAGTGTCATCAAGATTGGGTGAAAAAATGTGTGCTGAGATTTCAGGAAACTCGTAGGTTTTTGGAAGCTTGGCAACCCCTTTAAATGAAAGTGATTTGCGCCAGTCTCTGCTTAGGGCTACATCAATAGGAAACAAACCATAGAGATAGAACTTGGAGCTACTTTATTGTGTCAAGTTTCAAAGAGCTAGCATAAAACGTATTTGATTTAGAGTTCCAACTACATGTATCCATATAGGAGAAAACAGAGTGGAACCTAAAATGTAAAACTGTTACTGCCAACGAACGGTTTAACCTAGAAGAACGAAATTTGGTGAGCCAAGTGGGATTGGGGTACTGATCATTACCTGAAAGTGTCATCAAGTTTGGGTGAAAAAATGTCTGCTGAGATTTCAGGAAACTCCTAGTTTTTTGGAGGATTGGCAACCCCTTTCCATGAAAGTGATTTGCGCCAGTCTCTGCTTAGGGCTACATCAATAGGAAACAAACCATAGAGATAGAACTTGGAGCTACTTTATTGTGTCACGTTTCAAAGAGCTAGCACAAACCGTGTTTGATTTAGAGTTCCAACTACATGTATCCATATAGGAGAAAACAGAGTGAAACCTAAAAATTAAAACTGTTACTGCCAACGAACGGTTTAACCTAGAAGAACGAAATTTGGTGAGCCAAGTGGGATTGGGGTAGTGATCATTACCTGAAAGTGTCATCAAGATTGGGTGAAAAAATGTGTGCTGAGATTTCAGGAAACTCGTAGTTTTTTGGAAGATTGGCAACCCCTTTCCATGAAAGTGATTTGCGCCAGTCTCTGCTTACGGCTACATCAATAGGAAACAAACCATAGAGATAGAACATGGAGCTACTTTATTGTGTCAAGTTTCAAAGAGCTAGCACAAACCGTGTTTGATTTAGACTTCCAACTATATGTATCCATATAGGAGAAAACACAGTGAAACCTAAAAATTAAATCTGTTACTGCCAACGAACGGTTTAACCTAGAAGAACGAAATTTAGTGAGCCAAGTGGGATTGGGGTACTGATCATTACCTGAAAGTGTCATCAAGATTGGGTGAAAAAATGTGTGCTGAGATTTCAGGAAACTCGTAGTTTTTGGAGGATTGACAACCCCTTTCCATTAAAGTGATTTGCGCCAGTCTCTGCTTAGGGCTACATCAATAAGAAACAAACCATAGAGATAGAACTTGGAACTACTTTATTGTGTCAAGTTTCAAAGAGCTAGCACAAACCGTGTTTGATTTAGAGTTCCAACTACATGTATCCATATAGGTGAAAATTGAGTGAAACCTAAAAGTTAAAACTGTTACTGCCAACGAACGGTTTAAACTAGAAGAACGAAATTTGGTGAGCCAAGTGGGATTCGGGTACTGATCATTACCTGAAAGTGTCATCAAGATTGGGTGATAAAATGTGTGCTGAGATTTCAGGAAACTCGTAGTTTTTTGGAAGCTTGGCAACCCCTTTAAATGAAAGTGATTTGAGCCAGTCTCTGCTTAGGGCTACATCATAGGAAACAAACCATAGAGATAGAACTTGGAGCTACTTTATTGTGTCAAGTTTCAAAGAGCTAGCACAAACCGTATTTGATTTAGAGTTCCAACTACATGTATCCATATAGGAGAAAACAGAGTGGAACCTAAAAAGTAAAACTGTTTCAGCCAACGAACGGTTTAACCTAGAAGAACGAAATTTGGTGAGCCAAGTGGGATTGGGGTACTGATCATTACCTGAAAGTGATATCAAGTTTGGGTGAAAAAATGTGTGCTGAGATTTCAGGAAACTCGTAGTTTTTTGGAAGCTTGGCAACTGCTTTCCATGAAAGTGATTTGCACCAGTCTCTGCTTAGTGCTACAGCAATAGGAAACAAACCATAGAGATAGAACTTGGAGCTACTTTATTGTGTCAAGTTTCAAAGAGCTAGCACAAACCGTGTTTGATTTAAACTTCCAACTGCATGTATCCATATAGGAGAAAACAGAGTGAAACCTAAAAATTAAAACTGTTCCTGCCAACGAACGGTTTAACCTAGAAGAACAAAATTTGGTGAGCCAAGTGGGATTTGTTGTACTGATCATTACCTGAAAGTGTCATCAAGATTGGGTGAAAAAATGTGTGCTGAGATTTCAGGAAACTTGTAGTTTTTTGGAAACTTGGCAACCCCTTTCCATGAAAGTGATTTGCGCCAGTCTCTGCTTAGGGCTACATCAATAGGAAACAAACCATAGAGATAGAAATTCGAGCTACTTTATTGTGTCAAGTTTCAAAGAGCTAGCACAAACCGTGTTTGATTTAGAGTCCAACAACATGTATCCATATAGGAGAAAACAGAGTGAAACCTAAAAATAAAAACTGTTACTGCCAACGAACGGTTTAACCTAGAAGAACGAAATTTGGTGAGCCAAGTGGGATTTGGGTACTGATCATTACCAGAAATTGTCATCAAGATTGGGGGAAAAATGTGTGCTGAGATTTCAGGAAACTCGTAGTTTTTTGGAAGCTTGGCAACCCCTTTAAATGAAAGTGATTTGCGCCAGTCTCTACTTAGGGCTACATCAATAGGAAACAAACCATAGAGATAGAACATGGAGCTACTTTATTGTGTCAAGTTTCAAAGAGCTAGAACAAACCGGTTTTGATTTAGACTTCCAACTACATGTATCCATAAAGGAGAAAACAGAGTGAAACCTAAAAATTAAATCTGTTACTGCCAACGAACGGTTTAACCTAGAAGAACGAAATTTAGTGAGCCCAGTGGAATTGGGGTACTGATCATTACCTGAAAGTGTCATCAAGATTGGGTGAAAAAATGTGTGCTGAGATTTCAGGAAACTCGTAGTTTTTTGGAAGCTTGGCAATCCCTTTAAATGAAAGTAATTTGCGCCAGTCTCTGCTTAGGGCTACATCAATAGGAAACAAACCATAGAGATAGAACTTGGAGCTACTTTATTGTGTCAAGTTTCAAAGAGCTAGCACAAACCGTGTTTGATTTAGAGTTCCAACTACATGTATCCATATAGGAGAAAACAGAGTGAAACCTAAAAATTAAAACTGTTACTGCCAACGAACGGTATAACCTAGAAGAACGAAATTTGGTGAGCCAAGTGGGATTGGGGTGCTGATCATTACCAGAAAGTGTCATCAAGATTGGGTGAAAAAATGTGTGCTGAGATTTCAGGAAACTCGTAGTTTTTTGGAAGATTGGCAACCCCTTTCCATGAAAGTGATTTGCGCCAGTCTCTGCTTAGGGCTACATCAATAGGAAACAAACCATAGAGATAGAACTTGGAGCTACTTTATTGTGTCAAGATTCAAAGAGCTAGCACAAACTGCGTTTGATTTAGAGTTCCAACTACATGTATTCATATAGGAGAAAACAGAGTGAAACCTAAAAATTAAAACTGTTACTGCCAACGAACGGTTTAACCTAGAAGAACGAAATTTAGTGAGCCAAGTGGGATTGGGGTACTGATCATTACCTGAAAGTGTCATCAAGATTGGGTGAAAAAATGTGTGCTGAGATTTCAGGAAACTCGTAGTTTATTGGAAGCTTGGCAATCCCTTTAAATGAAAGTAATTTGCGCCCGTCTCTGCTTAGGGCTACATCAATAGGAAACAAACCATAGAGATAGAACTTGGAGCTACTTTATTGTGTCAAGTTTCAAAGAGCTAGCACAAACCGTGTTTGATTTAGAGTTCCAACTACATGTATCCATATAGGAGAAAACAGAGTGAAACCTAAAAATTAAAACTGTTACTGCCAACGAACGGTTTAACCTAGAAGAACGAAATTTGGTGAGCCAAGTGGGATTGGGGTACTGATCATTACCTGAAAGTGTCATCAAGATTGGGTGAAAAAACGTGTGCTGAGATTTCAGGAAACTCGTAGTTTTTTGGAAGCTTGGCAACCCCTTTAAATGAAAGTAATTTGCGCCAGTCTCTGCTTAGGGCTACATCAATAGGAAACAAACCATAGAGATAGAACTTGGAGCTACTTTATTGTGTCAAGTTTCAAAGAGCTAGCACAAACCGTGTTTGATTTAGAGTTCCAACTACATGTATCCATATAGGAGAAAACAGAGTGAAATCTAAAAATTTAAACTGTTACTGCCAACGAACGGTTTAACCTAGAAGAACGAAATTTGGTGAGCCAAGTGGGATTGGGGTGCTGATCATTACCAGAAAGTTTCATCAAGATTGGGTGAAAAAATGTGTGCTGAGATTTCAGGAAACTCGTAGTTTTTTGGAAGATTGGCAACCCCTTTCCATGAAAGTGATTTGCGCCAGTCTCTGCTTAGGGCTACATCAATAGGAAACAAACAATAGAGATAGAACTTGGAGCTACTTTATGTGTCAAGATTCAAAGAGCTAGCACAAACTGCGTTTGATTTAGAGTTCCAACGACATGTATTCATATAGGAGAAAATTGAGTGAAACCTAAAAATTAAAACTGTTACTGCCAACGAACGGTTTAACCTAGAAGAACGAAATTTGGTGAGCCAAGTGGGATTGGGGTACTGATCATTACCAGAAAGTGTCATCAAGATTGGGTGAAAAAATGTGTGCTGAAATTTCAGGAAACTCGTAGTTTTTTGGAAGATTGGCAACCCCTTTCTATGAAAGTGATTTGCGCCAGTCTCTGCTTAGGGCTACATCAATAGGAAACAAACCATAGAGATAGAACTTGGAGCTACTTTATGATGTCAAGTTTCAAAGAGCTAGCACAAACCGTGTTTGATTTAGAGTTCCAACTACATGTATCCATATAGGAGAAAACAGAGTGAAACCTAAAAATTAAAACTGTTACTGCCAACGAACGGTTTAACCTAGAAGAACGAAATTTGGTGAGCCAAGTGGGATTGGGGTACTGATCATTACCTGAAAGTGTCATCAAGATTGGGTGAAAAAACGTGTGCTGAGATTTCAGGAAACTCGTAGTTTTTTGGAAGCTTGGCAACCCCTTTAAATGAAAGTAATTTGCGCCAGTCTCTGCTTAGGGCTACATCAATAGGAAACAAACCATAGAGATAGAACTTGGAGCTACTTTATTGTGTCAAGTTTCAAAGAGCTAGCACAAACCGTGTTTGATTTAGAGTTCCAACTACATGTATCCATATAGGAGAAAACAGAGTGAAACCTAAAAATTAAAACTGTTACTGCCAACGAACGGTTTAACCTAGAAGAACGAAATTTGGTGGGCCAAGTGGGATTGGGGTACTGATCATTACCTGAAAGTGTCATCAAGATTGGGGGAAAAATGTGTGCTGAGATTTCAGGAATCTCGTAGTTTTTTGGAAGCTTGGCAACCCCTTTAAATGAAAGTAATTTGCGCCAGTCTCTGCTTAGGGCTACATCAATAGGAAACAAACCATAGAGATAGAACTTGGAGCTACTTTATTGTGTCACGTTTCAAAGAGCTAGCACAAACCGTGTTTGATTTAGAGTTCCAACTACATGTATCCATATAGGAGAAAACAGAGTGAAACCTAAAAATTAAAACTGTTACTGCCAACGAACGGTTTAACCTAGAAGAACGAAATTTGGTGAGCCAAGTGGGATTGGGGTAGTGATCATTACCTGAAAGTGTCATCAAGATTGGGTGAAAAAATGTGTGCTGAGATTTCAGGAAACTCGTAGTTTTTTGGAAGATTGGCAACCCCTTTCCATGAAAGTGATTTGCGCCAGTCTCTGCTTACGGCTACATCAATAGGAAACAAACCATAGAGATAGAACATGGAGCTACTTTATTGTGTCAAGTTTCAAAGAGCTAGCACAAACCGTGTTTGATTTAGACTTCCAACTATATGTATCCATATAGGAGAAAACACAGTGAAACCTAAAAATTAAATCTGTTACTGCCAACGAACGGTTTAACCTAGAAGAACGAAATTTAGTGAGCCAAGTGGGATTGGGGTACTGATCATTACCTGAAAGTGTCATCAAGATTGGGTGAAAAAATGTGTGCTGAGATTTCAGGAAACTCGTAGTTTTTGGAGGATTGACAACCCCTTTCCATTAAAGTGATTTGCGCCAGTCTCTGCTTAGGGCTACATCAATAAGAAACAAACCATAGAGATAGAACTTGGAACTACTTTATTGTGTCAAGTTTCAAAGAGCTAGCACAAACCGTGTTTGATTTAGAGTTCCAACTACATGTATCCATATAGGTGAAAATTGAGTGAAACCTAAAAGTTAAAACTGTTACTGCCAACGAACGGTTTAAACTAGAAGAACGAAATTTGGTGAGCCAAGTGGGATTCGGGTACTGATCATTACCTGAAAGTGTCATCAAGATTGGGTGATAAAATGTGTGCTGAGATTTCAGGAAACTCGTAGTTTTTTGGAAGCTTGGCAACCCCTTTAAATGAAAGTGATTTGAGCCAGTCTCTGCTTAGGGCTACATCATAGGAAACAAACCATAGAGATAGAACTTGGAGCTACTTTATTGTGTCAAGTTTCAAAGAGCTAGCACAAACCGTATTTGATTTAGAGTTCCAACTACATGTATCCATATAGGAGAAAACAGAGTGGAACCTAAAAAGTAAAACTGTTTCAGCCAACGAACGGTTTAACCTAGAAGAACGAAATTTGGTGAGCCAAGTGGGATTGGGGTACTGATCATTACCTGAAAGTGATATCAAGTTTGGGTGAAAAAATGTGTGCTGAGATTTCAGGAAACTCGTAGTTTTTTGGAAGCTTGGCAACTGCTTTCCATGAAAGTGATTTGCACCAGTCTCTGCTTAGTGCTACAGCAATAGGAAACAAACCATAGAGATAGAACTTGGAGCTACTTTATTGTGTCAAGTTTCAAAGAGCTAGCACAAACCGTGTTTGATTTAAACTTCCAACTGCATGTATCCATATAGGAGAAAACAGAGTGAAACCTAAAAATTAAAACTGTTCCTGCCAACGAACGGTTTAACCTAGAAGAACGAAATTTGGTGAGCCAAGTGGGATTTGTTGTACTGATCATTACCTGAAAGTGTCATCAAGATTGGGTGAAAAAATGTGTGCTGAGATTTCAGGAAACTCGTAGTTTTTTGGAAACTTGGCAACCCCTTTCCATGAAAGTGATTTGCGCCAGTCTCTGCTTAGGGCTACATCAATAGGAAACAAACCATAGAGATAGAAATTCGAGCTACTTTATTGTGTCAAGTTTCAAAGAGCTAGCACAAACCGTGTTTGATTTAGAGTCCAACAACATGTATCCATATAGGAGAAAACAGAGTGAAACCTAAAAATTAAAACTGTTACTGCCAACGAACGGTTTAACCTAGAAGAACGAAATTTGGTGAGCCAAGTGGGATTTGGGTACTGATCATTACCAGAAATTGTCATCAAGATTGGGGGAAAAATGTGTGCTGAGATTTCAGGAAACTCGTAGTTTTTTGGAAGCTTGGCAACCCCTTTAAATGAAAGTGATTTGCGCCAGTCTCTACTTAGGGCTACATCAATAGGAAACAAACCATAGAGATAGAACATGGAGCTACTTTATTGTGTCAAGTTTCAAAGAGCTAGAACAAACCGGTTTTGATTTAGACTTCCAACTACATGTATCCATAAAGGAGAAAACAGAGTGAAACCTAAAAATTAAATCTGTTACTGCCAACGAACGGTTTAACCTAGAAGAACGAAATTTAGTGAGCCCAGTGGAATTGGGGTACTGATCATTACCTGAAAGTGTCATCAAGATTGGGTGAAAAAATGTGTGCTGAGATTTCAGGAAACTCGTAGTTTTTTGGAAGCTTGGCAATCCCTTTAAATGAAAGTAATTTGCGCCAGTCTCTGCTTAGGGCTACATCAATAGGAAACAAACCATAGAGATAGAACTTGGAGCTACTTTATTGTGTCAAGTTTCAAAGAGCTAGCACAAACCGTGTTTGATTTAGAGTTCCAACTACATGTATCCATATAGGAGAAAACAGAGTGAAACCTAAAAATTAAAACTGTTACTGCCAACGAACGGTATAACCTAGAAGAACGAAATTTGGTGAGCCAAGTGGGATTGGGGTGCTGATCATTACCAGAAAGTGTCATCAAGATTGGGTGAAAAAATGTGTGCTGAGATTTCAGGAAACTCGTAGTTTTTTGGAAGATTGGCAACCCCTTTCCATGAAAGTGATTTGCGCCAGTCTCTGCTTAGGGCTACATCAATAGGAAACAAACCATAGAGATAGAACTTGGAGCTACTTTATTGTGTCAAGATTCAAAGAGCTAGCACAAACTGCGTTTGATTTAGAGTTCCAACTACATGTATTCATATAGGAGAAAACAGAGTGAAACCTAAAAATTAAAACTGTTACTGCCAACGAACGGTTTAACCTAGAAGAACGAAATTTAGTGAGCCAAGTGGGATTGGGGTACTGATCATTACCTGAAAGTGTCATCAAGATTGGGTGAAAAAATGTGTGCTGAGATTTCAGGAAACTCGTAGTTTATTGGAAGCTTGGCAATCCCTTTAAATGAAAGTAATTTGCGCCCGTCTCTGCTTAGGGCTACATCAATAGGAAACAAACCATAGAGATAGAACTTGGAGCTACTTTATTGTGTCAAGTTTCAAAGAGCTAGCACAAACCGTGTTTGATTTAGAGTTCCAACTACATGTATCCATATAGGAGAAAACAGAGTGAAACCTAAAAATTAAAACTGTTACTGCCAACGAACGGTTTAACCTAGAAGAACGAAATTTGGTGAGCCAAGTGGGATTGGGGTACTGATCATTACCTGAAAGTGTCATCAAGATTGGGTGAAAAAACGTGTGCTGAGATTTCAGGAAACTCGTAGTTTTTTGGAAGCTTGGCAACCCCTTTAAATGAAAGTAATTTGCGCCAGTCTCTGCTTAGGGCTACATCAATAGGAAACAAACCATAGAGATAGAACTTGGAGCTACTTTATTGTGTCAAGTTTCAAAGAGCTAGCACAAACCGTGTTTGATTTAGAGTTCCAACTACATGTATCCATATAGGAGAAAACAGAGTGAAATCTAAAAATTTAAACTGTTACTGCCAACGAACGGTTTAACCTAGAAGAACGAAATTTGGTGAGCCAAGTGGGATTGGCGTGCTGATCATTACCAGAAAGTTTCATCAAGATTGGGTGAAAAAATGTGTGCTGAGATTTCAGGAAACTCGTAGTTTTTTGGAAGATTGGCAACCCCTTTCCATGAAAGTGATTTGCGCCAGCCTCTGCTTAGGGCTACATCAATAGGAAACAAACAATAGAGATAGAACTTGGAGCTACTTTATGTGTCAAGATTCAAAGAGCTAGCACAAACTGCGTTTGATTTAGAGTTCCAACGACATGTATTCATATAGGAGAAAATTGAGTGAAACCTAAAAATTAAAACTGTTACTGCCAACGAACGGTTTAACCTAGAAGAACGAAATTTGGTGAGCCAAGTGGGATTGGGGTACTGATCATTACCAGAAAGTGTCATCAAGATTGGGTGAAAAAATGTGTGCTGAAATTTCAGGAAACTCGTAGTTTTTTGGAAGATTGGCAACCCCTTTCTATGAAAGTGATTTGCGCCAGTCTCTGCTTAGGGCTACATCAATAGGAAACAAACCATAGAGATAGAACTTGGAGCTACTTTATGATGTCAAGTTTCAAAGAGCTAGCACAAACCGTGTTTGATTTAGAGTTCCAACTACATGTATCCATATAGGAGAAAACAGAGTGAAACCTAAAAATTAAAACTGTTACTGCCAACGAACGGTTTAACCTAGAAGAACGAAATTTGGTGAGCCAAGTGGGATTGGGGTACTGATCATTACCTGAAAGTGTCATCAAGATTGGGTGAAAAAACGTGTGCTGAGATTTCAGGAAACTCGTAGTTTTTTGGAAGCTTGGCAACCCCTTTAAATGAAAGTAATTTGCGCCAGTCTCTGCTTAGGGCTACATCAATAGGAAACAAACCATAGAGATAGAACTTGGAGCTACTTTATTGTGTCAAGTTTCAAAGAGCTAGCACAAACCGTGTTTGATTTAGAGTTCCAACTACATGTATCCATATAGGAGAAAACAGAGTGAAACCTAAAAATTAAAACTGTTACTGCCAACGAACGGTTTAACCTAGAAGAACGAAATTTGGTGGGCCAAGTGGGATTGGGGTACTGATCATTACCTGAAAGTGTCATCAAGATTGGGGGAAAAATGTGTGCTGAGATTTCAGGAATCTCGTAGTTTTTTGGAAGCTTGGCAACCCCTTTAAATGAAAGTGATTTGCACCAGTCTCTGTTTAGGGCTACATCAATAGGAAACAAACCATAGAGATAGAACATGGAGCTACTTTTTTGTGTCAAGTTTCAAAGAGCTAGCACAAACCGTGTTTGATTTAGAGTTCCAACTACATGTATCCATATAGGAGAAAACAGAGTGAAACCTAAAAATTAAAACTGTTACTGCCAACGAACGGTTTAACCTAGAAGAACGAAATTTGGTGAGCCAAGTGGGATTGGGGTACTGATCATTACCTGAAAGTGTCATCAAGATTGGGTGAAAAATGTGTGCTGAGATTTCAGGAAACTCGTAGTTTTTTGGAAGATTGGCAACCCATTTCCATGAAAGTGATTTGCGCCAGTTTCTGCTTAGGGCTACATCAATAGGAAACAAACCATAGAGATAGAATTTGGAGCTACTTTATTGTGTCAAGTTTCAAAGAGCTAGCACAAACCGTATTTGATTTAGAGTTCCAACTACATGTTTCCATATAGGAGAAAACAGAGTGATACCTAAAAATTAAAACTGTTCCTGCCAACGAACGGTTTAACCTAGAATAACGAAATTTGGTGAGCCAAGTGGGATTGGGGTACTGATCATTACCTGAAATTGTCATCACGATTGGGTGAAAAATGTGTGCTGAGATTTCAGGAAACTCGTAGTTTTTTGGAAGATTGGCAACCCCTTTAAATGAAAGTGATTTGCGCCAGTCTCTGCTTAGGGCTACATCAATAGGAAACAAACCATAGAGATAGATCATGGAGCTACTTTATTGTGTCAAGATTCAAAGAGCTAGCACAAACTGTGTTTGATTTAGAGTTCCAACTACATGTATTCATATAGGAGAAAATTGAGTGAAACCTAAAAGTTAAAACTGTTCCTGCCAACGAACGGTTTAACCTAGAAGAACGAAATTTCTTGAGCCAAGTGGGATTGGGGTAGTGATCATTACCTGAAAGTGTCATCAAGATTGGGTGAAAAAATGTGTGCTGAGATTTCAAGAAACTCGTAGTTTTTTGGAACCTTGGCAACCCCTTTCCATGAAAGTGATTTGCACCAGTCTCTGCTTAGGGCTACATCAATAGGAAACAAACCATAGAGATAGAACTTGGAGCTACTTTATTGTGTCAAGTTTCAAAGAGCTAGCACAAAATCTGTTTGATTTAGAGTTCCAACTACATGTATCCATATAGGAGAAAACGGAGTGAAACCTAAAAATTAAAACTGTTACTGCCAACGAACGCTTTAACCTAGAAGAACGAAATTGCTTGAGCCAAGTGGGATTGGGGTAGTGATCATTACCTGAAAATGTCATCAAGATTGGGTGAAAAAATGTGTGCTGAGATTTCAGGAAACTCGTAGTTTTTTGGAACCTTGGCAACCCCTTTCCATGAAAGTGATTTGCGCCAGTCTCTGCTTAGGGCTACATCAATAGGAAACAAACCATAGAGATAGAACTTGGAGCTACTTTATTGTGTCAAGTTTCAAAGAGCTAGCACAAACCGTGTTTGATTTAGAGTTCCAACTACATGTATCCATATAGGAGAAAACATAGTGAAACCTAAAAATTAAAACTGTTACTGCCAACGAACGGTTTAACCTAGAAGAACGAAATTTGGTGAGCCAAGTGGGATTGGGGTACTGATCATTACCAGAAAGTGTCATCAAGATTGGGTGAAAAAATGTGTGCTGAGATTTCAGGAAACTCGTAGATTTTTGGAAGATTGGCAACCCCTTTCCATGAAAGTGATTTGCGCCAGTCTCTGCTTAGGGATACATCAATAGGAAACAAACCATAGAGATAGAACTTGGAACTACTTTATTGTGTCAAGTTTCAAAGAGCTAGCACAAACCGTGTTTGATTTAGAGTTCCAACTACATGTATCCATATAGGTGAAAATTGAGTGAAACCTAAAAGTTAAAACTGTTACTGCCAACGAACGGTTTAAACTAGAAGAACGAAATTTGGTGAGCCAAGTGGGATTGGGGTACTGATCATTACCTGAAAGTGTCATCAAGATTGGGTGATAAAATGTGTGCTGAGATTTCAGGAAACTCGTAGTTTTTTGGAAGCTTGGCAACCCCTTTAAATGAAAGTGATTTGAGCCAGTCTCTGCTTAGGGCTACATCATAGGAAACAAACCATAGAGATAGAACTTGGAGCTACTTTATTGTGTCAAGTTTCAAAGAGCTAGCACAAACCGTATTTGATTTAGAGTTCCAACTACATGTATCCATATAGGAGAAAACAGAGTGGAACCTAAAAAGTAAAACTGTTTCAGCCAACGAACGGTTTAACCTAGAAGAACGAAATTTGGTGAGCCAAGTGGGATTGGGGTACTGATCATTACCTGAAAGTGATATCAAGTTTGGGTGAAAAAATGTGTGCTGAGATTTCAGGAAACTCGTAGTTTTTTGGAAGCTTGGCAACTGCTTTCCATGAAAGTGATTTGCACCAGTCTCTGCTTAGTGCTACAGCAATAGGAAACAAACCATAGAGATAGAACTTGGAGCTACTTTATTGTGTCAAGTTTCAAAGAGCTAGCACAAACCGTGTTTGATTTAAACTTCCAACTGCATGTATCCATATAGGAGAAAACAGAGTGAAACCTAAAAATTAAAACTGTTCCTGCCAACGAACGGTTTAACCTAGAAGAACGAAATTTGGTGAGCCAAGTGGGATTTGTTGTACTGATCATTACCTGAAAGTGTCATCAAGATTGGGTGAAAAAATGTGTGCTGGGATTTCAGGAAACTCGTAGTTTTTTGGAAACTTGGCAACCCCTTTCCATGAAAGTGATTTGCGCCAGTCTCTGCTTAGGGCTACATCAATAGGAAACAAACCATAGAGATAGAAATTCGAGCTACTTTATTGTGTCAAGTTTCAAAGAGCTAGCACAAACCGTGTTTGATTTAGAGTCCAACAACATGTATCCATATAGGAGAAAACAGAGTGAAACCTAAAAATTAAAACTGTTACTGCCAACGAACGGTTTAACCTAGAAGAACGAAATTTGGTGAGCCAAGTGGGATTTGGGTACTGATCATTACCAGAAATTGTCATCAAGATTGGGGGAAAAATGTTTGCTGAGATTTCAGGAAACTCGTAGTTTTTTGGAAGCTTGGCAACCCCTTTAAATGAAAGTGATTTGCGCCAGTCTCTACTTAGGGCTACATCAATAGGAAACAAACCATAGAGATAGAACATGGAGCTACTTTATTGTGTCAAGTTTCAAAGAGCTAGAACAAACCGGTTTTGATTTAGACTTCCAACTACATGTATCCATAAAGGAGAAAACAGAGTGAAACCTAAAAATTAAATCTGTTACTGCCAACGAACGGTTTAACCTAGAAGAACGAAATTTAGTGAGCCCAGTGGAATTGGGGTACTGATCATTACCTGAAAGTGTCATCAAGATTGGGTGAAAAAATGTGTGCTGAGATTTCAGGAAACTCGTAGTTTTTTGGAAGCTTGGCAATCCCTTTAAATGAAAGTAATTTGCGCCAGTCTCTGCTTAGGGCTACATCAATAGGAAACAAACCATAGAGATAGAACTTGGAGCTACTTTATTGTGTCAAGTTTCAAAGAGCTAGCACAAACCGTGTTTGATTTAGAGTTCCAACAACATGTATCCATATAGGAGAAAACAGAGTGAAACCTAAAAATTAAAACTGTTACTGCCAATGAACGGTATAACCTAGAAGAACGAAATTTGGTGAGCCAAGTGGGATTGGGGTGCTGATCATTACCAGAAAGTGTCATCAAGATTGGGTGAAAAAATGTGTGCTGAGATTTCAGGAAACTCGTAGTTTTTTGGAAGATTGGCAACCCCTTTCCATGAAAGTGATTTGCGCCAGTCTCTGCTTAGGGCTACATCAATAGGAAACAAACCATAGAGATAGAACTTGGAGCTACTTTATTGTGTCAAGATTCAAAGAGCTAGCACAAACTGCGTTTGATTTAGAGTTCCAACTACATGTATTCATATAGGAGAAAACAGAGTGAAACCTAAAAATTAAAACTGTTACTGCCAACGAACGGTTTAACCTAGAAGAACGAAATTTGGTGAGCCAAGTGGGATTGGGGTACTGATCATTACCTGAAAGTGTCATCAAGATTGGGTGAAAAAATGTGTGCTGAGATTTCAGGAAACTCGTAGTTTATTGGAAGCTTGGCAATCCCTTTAAATGAAAGTAATTTGCGCCCGTCTCTGCTTAGGGCTACATCAATAGGAAACAAACCATAGAGATAGAACTTGGAGCTACTTTATTGTGTCAAGTTTCAAAGAGCTAGCACAAACCGTGTTTGATTTAGAGTTCCAACTACATGTATCCATATAGGAGAAAACAGAGTGAAACCTAAAAATTAAAACTGTTACTGCCAACGAACGGTTTAACCTAGAAGAACGAAATTTGGTGAGCCAAGTGGGATTGGGGTACTGATCATTACCTGAAAGTGTCATCAAGATTGGGTGAAAAATGTGTGCTGAGATTTCAGGAAACTCGTAGTTTTTTGGAAGATTGGCAACCCATTTCCATGAAAGTGATTTGCGCCAGTTTCTGCTTAGGGCTACATCAATAGGAAACAAACCATAGAGATAGAATTTGGAGCTACTTTATTGTGTCAAGTTTCAAAGAGCTAGCACAAACCGTATTTGATTTAGAGTTCCAACTACATGTTTCCATATAGGAGAAAACAGAGTGATACCTAAAAATTAAAACTGTTCCTGCCAACGAACGGTTTAACCTAGAATAACGAAATTTGGTGAGCCAAGTGGGATTCGGGTACTGATCATTACCTGAAATTGTCATCAAGATTGGGTGAAAAATGTGTGCTGAGATTTCAGGAAACTCGTAGTTTTTTGGAAGATTGGCAACCCCTTTAAATGAAAGTGATTTGCGCCAGTCTCTGCTTAGGGCTACATCAATAGGAAACAAACCATAGAGATAGATCATGGAGCTACTTTATTGTGTCAAGATTCAAAGAGCTAGCACAAACTGTGTTTGATTTAGAGTTCCAACTACATGTATTCATATAGGAGAAAATTGAGTGAAACCTAAAAGTTAAAACTGTTCCTGCCAACGAACGGTTTAACCTAGAAGAACGAAATTTCTTGAGCCAAGTGGGATTGGGGTAGTGATCATTACCTGAAAGTGTCATCAAGATTGGGTGAAAAAATGTGTGCTGAGATTTCAAGAAACTCGTAGTTTTTTGGAACCTTGGCAACCCCTTTCCATGAAAGTGATTTGCACCAGTCTCTGCTTAGGGCTACATCAATAGGAAACAAACCATAGAGATAGAACTTGGAGCTACTTTATTGTGTCAAGTTTCAAAGAGCTAGCACAAAATCTGTTTGATTTAGAGTTCCAACTACATGTATCCATATAGGAGAAAACGGAGTGAAACCTAAAAATTAAAACTGTTACTGCCAACGAACGCTTTAACCTAGAAGAACGAAATTGCTTGAGCCAAGTGGGATTGGGGTAGTGATCATTACCTGAAAATGTCATCAAGATTGGGTGAAAAAATGTGTGCTGAGATTTCAGGAAACTCGTAGTTTTTTGGAACCTTGGCAACCCCTTTCCATGAAAGTGATTTGCGCCAGTCTCTGCTTAGGGCTACATCAATAGGAAACAAACCATAGAGATAGAACTTGGAGCTACTTTATTGTGTCAAGTTTCAAAGAGCTAGCACAAACCGTGTTTGATTTAGAGCTCCAAATACATGTATCCATATAGGAGAAAACATAGTGAAACCTAAAAATTAAAACTGTTACTGCCAACGAACGGTTTAACCTAGAAGAACGAAATTTGGTGAGCCAAGTGGGATTGGGGTACTGATCATTACCAGAAAGTGTCATCAAGATTGGGTGAAAAAATGTGTGCTGAGATTTCAGGAAACTCGTAGATTTTTGGAAGATTGGCAACCCCTTTCCATGAAAGTGATTTGCGCCAGTCTCTGCTTAGGGATACATCAATAGGAAACAAACCATAGAGATAGAACTTGGAGCTACTTTATTGTGTCAAGTTTCAAAGAGCTAGCACAAACCGTGTTTGATTTAGAGTTCCAACTACATGTATCCATATAGGAGAAAACAGAGTGAAACCTAAAAATTAAAACTGTTACTGCCAACGAACGGTTTAACCTAGAAGAACGAAATTTGGTGAGCCAATAGGGATTGGGGTACTGATCATTACCTGAAAGTGTCATCAAGATTGAGTGAAAAAATGTGTGCTGAGATTTCAGGAAACTCGTAGTTTTTTGGAAGATTGGCAACCCATTTCCATGAAAGTGATTTGCGCAAGTCTCTGCTTAGGGCTACATCAATAGGAAACAAACCATAGAGATAGAACTTGGAGCTACTTTATTGTGTCAAGTTTCAAAGAGCTAGCACAAACCGTGTTTGTTTTAGAGTTCCAACTACATGTATCCATATAGGAGAAAACAGAGTGAAACCTAAAAATTAAAACTGTTACTGCCAACGAATGTTTTAACCTAGAAGAATGAAATTTGGTGAGCCAAGTGGGATTGGGGTAGTGATCATTACCTGAAAGTGTCATCAAGATTGGGTGAAAAAATGTGTGCTGAGATTTCAGGAAAATCGTAGTTTTTCGGAAGCTTGGCAACCCCTTTCCATGAAAGTGATTTGCGCCAGTCTCTGCTTAGGGCTACATCAATAGGAAACAAACCATAGAGATAGAACTTGGAGCTACTTTATTGTGTCAAGTTTCAAAGAGCTAGCACAAACCGTGTTTGATTTAGAGTTCCAACTACATGTATCCATATAGGAGAAAACAGAGTGAAACCTAAAAATTAAAACTGTTACTGCCAACGAACGGTTTAACCTAGAAGAACGAAATTTGGTGAGCCAAGTGGGAATGGGGTACTGATCATTACCTGAAAGTGTCATCAAGATTGGGTGAAAAATGTGTGCTGAGATTTCAGGAAACTCGTAGTTTTTTGGAAGATTGGCAACCCCTTTCCATGAAAGTGATTTGCGCCAGTCTCTGCTTAGGGCTACATCAATAGGAAACAAACCATAGAGATAGAACTTGGAGCTACTTTATTGTGTCAAGCTTCAAAGAGCTAGCACAAACCGTGTTTGATTTAGAGTTCCAACTACATGTATCCATATAGGAGAAAACAGAGTGAAACCTAAAAATTAAAACTGTTACTGCCAACGAACGGTTTAACCTAGAAGAACGAAATTTGGTGAGCCAAGTGGGATTGGGGTGCTGATCATTACCAGAAAGTGTCATCAAGATTGGGTGAAAAAATGTGTGCTGAGATTTCAGGAAACTCGTAGTTTTTTGGAAGATTGGCAACCCATTTCCATGAAAGTGATTTGCGCCAGTCTCTGCTTAGGGCTACATCAATAGGAAACAAACCATAGAGATAGAACTTGGAGCTACTTTATGTGTCAAGATTCAAAGAGCTAGCACAAACTGCGTTTGATTTAGAGTTCCAACTACATGTATTCATATAGGAGAAAATTGAGTGAAACCTAAAAATTAAAACTGTTACTGCCAACGAACGGTTTAACCTAGAAGAACGAAATTTGGTGAGCCAAGTGGGATTGGGGTACTGATCATTACCTGAAAGTGTCATCAAGATTGGGTGAAAAAATGTGTGCTGAGATTTCAGGAAACTCGTAGTTTTTTGGAAGCTTGGCAATCCCTTTAAATGAAAGTAGTTTGCGCCAGTCTCTGCTTAGGGCTACATCAATAGGAAACAATCCATAGAGATAGAACTTGGAGCTACTTTATTGTGTCAAGTTTCAAAGAGCTAGCACAAACCGTGTTTGATTTAGAGTTCCAACTACATGTATCCATATAGGAGAAAACAGAGTGAAACCTAAAAATTAAAACTGTTACTGCCAACGAACGGTTTAACCTAGAAGAACGATATTTGGTGAGCCAAGTGGGATTGGGGTACTGATCATTACCAGAAAGTGTCATCAAGATTGGGTGAAAAAATGTGTGCTGACATTTCAGGAAACTCACAGTTTTTTGGAAGATTGGCAACCCCTTTCAATGAAAGTGATTTGCGCCAGTCTCTGCTTAGGGATACATCAATAGGAAACAAACCATAGAGATAGAACTTGGAGCTACTTTATTGTGTCAAGTTTCAAAGAGCTAGCACAAACCGTGTTTGATTTAGAGTTCCAACTACATGTATCCATATAGGAGAAAACAGAGTGAAACCTAAAAATTAAAACTGTTACTGCCAACGAATGGTTTAACCTAGAAGAACGAAATTTGGTGAGCCAAGTGGGATTGGGGTACTGATCATTACCTGAAAGTGTCATCAAGATTGGGGGAAAAATGTGTGCTGAGATTTCAGGAATCTCGTAGTTTTTTGGAAGCTTGGCAACCCCTTTAAATGAAAGTGATTTGCACCAGTCTCTTTTTAGGGCTACATCCATAGGAAGCAAACCATAGAGATAGAACATGGAGCTACTTTTTTGTGTCAAGTTTCAAAGAGCTAGCAGAAACCGTGTTTGATTTAGAGTTCCAACTACATGTATCCATATAGGAGAAAACAGAGTGAAACCTAAAAATTAAAACTGTTACTGCCAACGAACGGTTTAACCTAGAAGAATGAAATTTGGTGAGCCAAGTGGGATTGGGGTACTGATCATTACCTGAAAGTGTCATCAAGATTGGGTGAAAAAATGTGTGCTGAGATTTCAGGAAACTCGTAGTTTTTTGGAAGATTGGCAACCCCTTTCCATGAAAGTGATTTGCACCAGTGTCTGCTTTGGGCTACATCAATAGGAAACAAACCATAGAGATAGAACTTGGAGCTACTTTATTCTGTCAAGTTTCAAAGAGCTAGCGCAAACCGTGTTTGATTTAGAGTTCCAACTACATATACCATATAGGAGAAAACAGAGTGAAACCTAAAAATTAAAACTGTTACTGCCCACGAACGGTTTAACCTAGAAGAACGAAATTTGGTGAGCCAAGTGGGATTGGGGTACTGATCATTACCTGAAAGTGTCATCAAGATTGGGTGAAAAATGTGTGCTGAGATTTCAGGAAACTCGTAGTTTTTTGGAAGATTGGCAACCCATTTCCATGAAAGTGATTTGCGCCAGTTTCTGCTTAGGGCTACATCAATAGGAAACAAACCATAGAGATAGAACTTGGAGCTACTTTATTGTGTCAAGTTTCAAAGAGCTAGCACAAACCGTGTTTGTTTTAGAGTTCCAACTACATGTATCCATATAGGAGAAAACAGAGTGAAACCTAAAAATTAAAACTGTTACTGCCCACGAACGGTTTAACCTAGAACAACGAAATTTGGTGAGCCAAGTGGGATTGGGGTACTGATCATTACCTGAAAGTGTCATCAAGATTGGGTGAAAAATGTGTGCTGAGATTTCAGGAAACTCGTAGTTTTTTGGAAGATTGGCAACCCCTTTCCATGAAAGTGATTTGCGCCAGTCTCTGCTTAGGGCTACATCAATAGGAAACAAACCATAGAGATAGAACTTGGAGCTACTTTATTGTGTCAAGCTTCAAGGAGCTAGCACAAACCGTGTTTGATTTAGAGTTCCAACTACATGTATCCATATAGGAGAAAACAGAGTGAAACCTAAAAATTAAAACTGTTACTGCCAACGAACGGTTTAACCTAGAAGAACGAAATTTGGTGAGCAAAGTGGGATTGGGGTGCTGATCATTACCAGAAAGTGTCATCAAGATTGGGTGAAAAAATGTGTGCTGAGATTTCAGGAAACTCGTAGTTTTTTGGAAGATTGGCAACCCCTTTCCATGAAAGTGATTTGCGCCAGTCTCTGCTTAGGGCTACATCAATAGGAAACAAACCATAGAGATAGAACTTGGAGCTACTTTATGTGTCAAGATTCAAAGAGCTAGCACAAACTGCGTTTGATTTAGAGTTCCAACTACATGTATTCATATAGGAGAAAATTGAGTGAAACCTAAAAATTAAAACTGTTACTGCCAACGAACGGTTTAACCTAGAAGAACGAAATTTGGTGAGCCAAGTGGGATTGGGGTACTGATCATTACCTGAAAGTGTCATCAAGATTGGGTGAAAAAATGTGTGCTGAGATTTCAGGAAACTCGTAGTTTTTTGGAAGCTTGGCAATCCCTTTAAATGAAAGTAGTTTGCGCCAGTCTCTGCTTAGGGCTACATCAATAGGAAACAAACCATAGAGATAGAACTTGGAGCTACTTTATTGTGTCAAGTTTCAAAGAGCTAGCACAAACCGTGTTTGATTTAGAGTTCCAACTACATGTATCCATATAGGAGAAAACAGAGTGAAACCTAAAAATTAAAACTGTTACTGCCAACGAACGGTTTAACCTAGAAGAACGAAATTTGGTGAGCCAAGTGGGATTGGGGTACTGATCATTACCAGAAAGTGTCATCAAGATTGGGTGAAAAAATGTGTGCTGACATTTCAGGAAACTCACAGTTTTTTGGAAGATTGGCAACCCCTTTCAATGAAAGTGATTTGCGCCAGTCTCTGCTTAGGGATACATCAATAGGAAACAAACCATAGAGATAGAACTTGGAGCTACTTTATTGTGTCAAGTTTCAAAGAGCTAGCACAAACCGTGTTTGATTTAGAGTTCCAACTACATGTATCCATATAGGAGAAAACAGAGTGAAACCTAAAAATTAAAACTGTTACTGCCAACGAACGGTTTAACCTAGAAGAACGAAATTTGGTGAGCCAAGTGGGATTGGGGTACTGATCATTACCTGAAAGTGTCATCAAGATTGGGGGAAAAATGTGTGCTGAGATTTCAGGAATCTCGTAGTTTTTTGGAAGCTTGGCAACCCCTTTAAATGAAAGTGATTTGCACCAGTCTCTTTTTAGGGCTACATCCATAGGAAACAAACCATAGAGATAGAACATGGAGCTACTTTTTTGTGTCAAGTTTCAAAGAGCTAGCAGAAACCGTGTTTGATTTAGAGTTCCAACTACATGTATCCATATAGGAGAAAACAGAGTGAAACCTAAAAATTAAAACTGTTACTGCCAACGAACGGTTTAACCTAGAAGAACGAAATTTGGTGAGCCAAGTGGGATTGGGGTACTGATCATTACCTGAAAGTGTCATCAAGATTGGGTGAAAAAATGTGTGCTGAGATTTCAGGAAACTCGTAGTTTTTTGGAAGATTCGCAACCCCTTTCCATGAAAGTGATTTGCGCCAGTGTCTGCTTAGGGCTACATCAATAGGAAACAAACCATAGAGATAGAACTTGGAGCTACTTTATTGTGTCAAGTTTCAAAGAGCTAGCACAAACCGTGTTTGATTTAGAGTTCCAACTACATGTATCCATATAGGAGAAAACGGAGTGAAACCTAAAAATTAAAACTCTTACTGCCAACGAACGCTTTAACCTAGAAGAACGAAATTGCTTGAGCCAAGTGGGATTGGGGTAGTGATCATTACCTGAAAATGTCATCATGATTGGGTGAAAAAATGTGTGCTGAGATTTCAGGAAACTCGTAGTTTTTTGGAACCTTGGCAACCCCTTTCCATGAAAGTGATTTGCGCCAGTCTCTGCTTAGGGCTACATCAATAGGAAACAAACCATAGAGATAGAACTTGGAGCTACTTTATTGTGTCAAGTTTCAAAGAGCTAGCACAAACCGTGTTTGATTTAGAGTTCCAACTACATGTATCCATATAGGAGAAAACAGAGTGAAACCTAAAAATTAAAACTGTTACTGCCAACGAACGGTTTAACCTAGAAGAACGAAATTTGGTGAGCCAAGTGGGATTGGGGTACTGATCATTACCTGAAAGTGTCATCAAGATTGGGTGAAAAAATGTGTGCTGAGATTTCAGGAAACTCGTAGATTTTTGGAAGATTGGCAACCCCTTTCCATGAAAGTGATTTGCGCCAGTCTCTGCTTAGGGCTACATCAATAGGAAACAAACCATAGAGATAGAACTTGGAGCTACTTTATTGTGTCAAGTTTCAAAGAGCTAGCACAAACCGTGTTTGATTTAGAGTTCCAACTACATGTATCCATATAGGAGAAAACAGAATGAAACCTAAATATTAAAACTGTTACTGCCAACGAACGGTTTAACCTAGAAGAACGAAATTTAGTGAGCCAATAGGGATTGGGGTACTGATCACTACCTGAAAGTGTCATCAAGATTGAGTGAAAAAATGTGTGCTGAGATTTCAGGAAACTCGTAGTTTTATGGAAGATTGGCAAACCGCTTTCCATGAAAGTGATTTGCGCCAGTCTCTGCTTAGGGCTACATCAATAGGAAACAAACCATAGAGATAGAACTTGGAGCTACATTATTGTGTCAAGTTTCAAAGAGCTAGCACAAACCGTGTTTGATTTAGACTTCCAACTGCATGTATCCATATAGGAGAAAACACAGTGAAACCTAAAAATTAAAACTGTTACTGCCAACGAACGGTTTAACCTAGAAGAACGAAATTTGGTGAGCCATGTGGGATTGGGGTACTGATCATTACCTGAAAGTGTCATCAAGTTTGGGGGAAAAAATGTGTGCTGAGATTTCAGGAAACTTGTAGTTTTTTGGAGGATTGGCAACCCCTTTCCATGAAAGTGATTTGCGCCAGTCTCTGCTTATGGCTACATCAATAGGAAACAAACCATAGAGATAGAACTTGGAGCTACTTTATTGTGTCAAGTTTCAAAGAGCTAGCACAAACCGTGTTTGATTTAGAGTTCCAACTATATGTATCCATATAGGAGAAAACAGAGTGAAACTTAAAATTAAAACTGTTACTGCCAAAGTATGGTTTAACCTAGAAGAATGAAATTTGGTGAGCCAAGTGGGATTGGGGTACTGATCATTACCTGAAAGTGTCATCAAGATTGGGGGAAAAATGTGTGCTGAGATTTCAGGAAACTCGTAGTTTTTTGGAAGCTTGGCAACCCCTTTAAATGAAAGTGATTTGAACCAGTCTCTATTTAGGGATACATCAATAGGAAACAAACCATAGAGATAGAACTTGGAGCTACTTTATTGTGTCAAGTTTCAAAGAGCTAGCAGAAACCGTGTTTGATTTAGAGTTCCAACTACATGTATCCATATAGGAGAAAACACAGTGAAACCTAAAAATTAAAACTGTTACTGCCAACGAACGGTTTAACATAGAAGAACGAAATTTGGTGAGCCAATAGGGATTGGGGTACTGATCATTACCTGAAAGTGTCATCAAGATTGAGTGAAAAAATGTGTGCTGAGATTTCAGGAAACTTGTAGTTTTTTGGAAGATTGGCAACCACTTTCCATGAAAGTGATTTGCGCCAGTCTCTGCTTAGGGCTACATCAATAGGAAACAAACCATAGACATAGAACTTGGAGCTACTTTATTGTGTCAAGTTTCAAAGAGCTAGCACAAACCGTGTTTGATTTAGACTTCCAACTGCATGTATCCATATAGGAGAAAACACAGTGAAACCTAAAAATTAAAACTGTTACTGCCGACGAACGGTTTAACCTAGAAGAACGAAATTTGCTGAGCCAAGTGGGATTGGGGTACTGATCATTACCTGAAAGTGTCATCAAGATTGGGTGATAAAATGTGTGCTGAGATTTCAGGAAACTCGTAGTTTTTTGGAAGCTTGGCAACCCCTTTAAATGAAAGTGATTTGCACCAGTCTCTGTTTAGGGCTACATCAATAGGAAACAAACCATAGAGATAGAACTTGGAGCTACTTTATTGTGTCAAGTTTCAAAGAGCTAGCACAAACCGTGTTTGATTTAGACTTCCAACTACATGTATCTATATAGGAGAAAACAGAGTGAAACCTAAAAATTAAAACTGTTACTGCCAACGAACGGTTTAACCTAGAAGAACGAAATTTGGTGAGCCAAGTGGGATTGGGGTACTGATCATTACCTGAAAGTGTCATCAAGATTGGGAGAAAAAATGTGTGCTGAGATTTCAGGAAACTCGTAGTTTTTTGGAGGATTGGCAACCCCTTTCCATGAAAGTGTTTTGCGCCAGTCTCTGCTTAGGGCTACATCAATAGGAAACAAACCATAGAGACAGAACTTGGAGCTACTTTATTGTGTCAAGTTTCAAAGAGCTAGCACAAACCGTGTTTGATTTAGACTTCCAACTACATGTATCCATATAGGAGAAAACAGAGTGAAACCTAAAAATTAAAACTGTTACTGCCAACGAACGGTTTAACCTAGAAGAACGAAATTTAGTGAGCCAATAGGGATTGGGGTACTGATCATTACCTGAAAGTGTCATCAAGATTGAGTGAAAAAATGTGTGCTGAGATTTCAGGAAACTCGTAGTTTTTTGGAAGATTGGCAACCGCTTTCCATGAAAGTGATTTGCGCCAGTCTCTGCTTAGGGCTACATCAATAGGAAACAAACCATAGAGATAGAACTTGGAGCTACTTTATTGTGTCAAGTTTCAAAGAGCTAGCACAAACCGTGTTTGATTTAGAGTTCCAACTACATGTATCCATATAGGAGAAAACAGAGTGAAACCTAAAAATTAAAACTGTTACGGCCAACGAACGGTTTAAACTAGAAGAACGAAATTTCTTGAGCCAAGTGCGATTGGGGTAGTGATCATTACCTGAAAGTGTCATCAAGATTGGGTGAAAAAATGTGTGCTGAGATTTCAGGAAACTCGTAGTTTTTTGGAACCTTGGCAACCCCTTTCCATGAAAGTGATTTGCGCCAGTATTTGCTTAGGGCTACATCAATAGGAATCAAACCATAGAGATAGAACTTGGAGCTACTTTATAGTGTCAAGTTTCAAAGAGCTAGCACAAACCCTGTTTGATTTAGAGTTCCAACTACATGTATCCATATAGGAGTAAACAGAGTGAAACCTAAAAATTAAAACTGTTACTGCCAACGAACGGTTTAACCTAGAAGAACGAAACTTGGTGACCCAAGTGGGATTTGTTGTACTGATCATTACCTGAAAGTGTCATCAAGATTGGGTGAACAAATGTGTGCTGAGATTTCAGGAAACTCATAGTTTTTTGGAAGCTTGGCAACCCCTTTCCATGAAAGTGATTTGCGCCAGTCTCTGCTTAGGGCTACATCAATAGGAAACAAACCATAGAGATAGAACTTGGAGCTACTTTATTGTGTCAAGTTTCAAAGAGCTAGCACAAACCGTGTTTGATTTAGAGTTCCAACTACGTGTATCCATATAGGAGAAAACAGAGTGAAACCTAAAATTTAAAACTGTTCCTGCCAACGAACGGTTTAACCTAGAAGAACGAAATTTGGTGAGCCAATTGGGATTGGGGTACTGATCATTACCTGAAAGTGTCATCAAGATTGGGGGAAAAATGTGTGCTGAGATTTCAGGAAACTCGTAGTTTTTTGGAAGCTTGCCAACCCCTTTCCATGAAAGTGATTTGCGCCAGTCTCTGCTTCGGGCTACATCAATAGGAAACAAACCATAGAGATGGAACTTGGAGCTACTTTATTGTGTCAAGTTTCAAAGAGCTAGCACAAACCGTGTTTGATTTAGAGTTCCAACTACATGTATCCATATAGGAGAAAACAGAGTGAAACCTAAAAATTAAAACTGTTACTGCCAACGAACCGTTTAACCTAGAAGAACGAAATTTGGTGAGCCAAGTGGGATTGGGGTACTGATCATTACCTGAAAGTGTCATCAAGATTGGGTGAAAAAATGTGTGCTGAGATTTCAGGAAACTCGTAGTTTTTTGGAAGATTGGCAACCCCTTTCCATGAAAGTGATTTGCGCCAGTCTCTACTTAGGGCTACATCAATAGGAAACAAACCATCGAGATAGAACGTGGAGCTACTTTATTGTGTCAAGTTTCAAAGAGCTAGCACAAACCGTGTTTGATTTAGAGTTCCAACTACATGTATCCATATAGGAGAAAACAGAGTGAAACCTAAAAATTAAAACTGTTACTGCCAACGAAAGGTTTAACCTAGAAGAACGAAATTTCCTGAGCCAAGTGGGATTGGGGTAGTGATCATTACCTGAAAGTGTCATCAAGATTGGGTGAAAAAATGTGTGCTGAGATTTCAGGAAACTCGTAGTTTTTTTGGAACCTTGGCAACCCCTTTCCATGAAAGTGATTTGCGCCAGTCTCTGCTTAGGGCTACATAAATAGGAAACAAACCATAGAGATAGAACTTGGAGCTACTTTATTGTGTCAAGTTTCAAAGAGCTAGCACAAACCCTGTTTGATTTAGAGTTCCAAATACATGTATCCATGTAGGAGAAAACAGAGTGAAACCTAAAAATTAAAACTGTTACTGCCAACGAACGGTTTAACCTAGAAGAACGAAACTTGGTGACCCAAGTGGGATTTGTTGTACTGATCATTACCTGAAAGTGTCATCAAGTTTGGGTGAAAAAATGTGTGCTGAGATTTCAGGAAACTCGTAGTTTTTTGGAACCTTGGCAACCCCTTTCCATGAAAGTGATTTGCGCCAGTCTCTGCTTAGGGCTACATCAATAGGAAACAAACCATAGAGATAGAACTTGGAGCTACTTTATTGTGTCAAGTTTCAAAGAGCTAGCACAAACCGTGTTTGATTTAGAGTTCCAACAACATGTATCCATATAGGAGAAAACAGAGTGAAACCTAAAAATTAAAACTGTTACTGCCAACGAACGGTTTAACCTAGAAGAACGAAATTTGGTGAGCCAAGTGGGATTGGGGTACTGATCATTACCTGAAAGTGTCATCAAGATTGGGGGAAAAATGTGTGCTGAGATTTCAGGAAACTCGTAGTTTTTTGGAAGCTTGGCAACCCCTTTAAATGAAAGTGATTTGCGCCAGTCTCTACTTAGGGCTACATCAATAGGAAACAAACCATAGAGATAGAACTTGGAGCTACTTAATTGTGTCAAGTTTCAAAGAGCTAGCACAAACCGTTTTTGATTTAGACTTCCAACTACATGTATCCATATAGGAGAAAACAGAGTGAAACCTAAAAATTAAAACCGTTACTGCCGACGAACGGTTTAACCTAGAAGAAAGAAATTTGCTGAGCCAAGTGGGATTGGGGTACTGATCATTACCTGAAAGTGTCATCAAGATTGGGTGAAAAAATGTGTGCTGAGATTTCAGGAAACTCTTAGTTTTTTGGAAGATTGTCAACCCCTTTCCATGAAAGTGATTTGCGCCAGTCTCTGCTTAGGGCGACATCAATAGGAAACAAACCATAGAGATAGAACTTGGAGCTACTTTATTGTGTCAAGTTTCAAAGAGCTAGCACAAACCGTATTTGATTTAGAGTTCCAAATACATGTATCCATATAGGAGAAAACAGAGTGAAACCTAAAAATTAAAACTGTTCCTGCCAACGAATGGTTTAACCTAGAAGAACGAAATTTGGTGAGCCAAGTGGGATTGGGGTACTGATCATTACCTGAAAGTGTCATCAAGATTGGGGGAAAAATGTGTGCTGAGATTTCAGGAAACTCGTAGTTTTTTGGAAGCTTGGCAACCCCTTTAAATGAAAGTGATTTGCGCCAGTCTCTACTTAGGGCTACATCAATAGGAAACAAACCATAGAGATAGAACTTGGAGCTACTTTATTGTGTCAATTTCAAAGAGCTAGCACAAACCGTTTTTGATTTAGACTTCCAACTACATGTATCCATATAGGAGAAAACACAGTGAAACCTAAAAATTAAAACTGTTACTGCCGACGAACGGTTTAACCTAGAAGAACGAAATTTGCTGAGCCAAGTGGGATTGGGGTACTGATCATTACCTGAAATTGTCATCAAGATTGGGTGATAAAATGTGTGCTGAGATTTCAGGAAACTCGTAGTATTTTGGAAGCTTGGCAACCCCTTTAAATGAAAGTGATTTGCACCAGTCTCTGTTTAGGGCTACATCAATAGGAAACAAACCACAGAGATAGAACTTGGAGCTACTTTATTGTGTCAAGTTTCAAAGAGCTAGCACAAACCGTGTTTGATTTAGACGTCCAACTACATGTATCCATATAGGAGAAAACAGAGTGAAACCTAAAAATTAAAACTGTTACTGCCAACGAACGGTTTAACCTAGAAGAACGAAATTTAGTGAGCCAAGTGGGATTGGGGTACTGATCATTACCTGAAAGTGTCGTCAAGATTCGGTGAAAAAATGTGTGCTGAGATTTCAGGAAACTCGTAGTTTTTTGGAAGATTGGCAACCGCTTTCCATTTAAGTGATTTGCGCCAGTCCCTGCTTAGGGCTACATCAATAGGAAACAAACCATAGAGATAGAACTTGGAGCTACTTTATTGTGTCAAGTTTCAAAGAGCTAGCACAAACCGTGTTTGATTTAGAGTTCCAACTACATGTATCCATATAGGAGAAAACAGAGTGAAACCTAAAAATTAAAACTGTTCCTGCCAACGAACGGTTTAACCTAGAAGAACGAAATTTGGTGAGCCAAGTGGGATTGGGGTACTGATCATTACCTGAAAGTGTCATCAAGATTGGGGGAAAAATGTGTGCTGAGATTTCAGGAAACTCGTAGTTTTTTGGAAGCTTGGCAACCCCTTTCCATGAAAGTGATTTGCGCCAGTCTCTGCTTAGGGCTACATCCATAGGAAACAAACCATAGAGATGGAACTTGGAGCTACTTTATTGTGTCAAGTTTCAAAGAGCTAGCACAAACCGTGTTTGATTTAGAGTTCCAACTACATGTATCCATATAGGAGAAAACAGAGTGAAACCTAAAAATTAAAACTGTTACTGCCAACGAACGGTTTAACCTAGAAGAACGAAATTTGGTGAGCCAAGTGGGATTGGGGTACTGATCATTACCTGAAAGTGTCATCAAGATTGGGGGAAAAATGTGTGCTGAGATTTCAGGAAACTCGTAGTTTTTTGGAAGCTTGGCAACCCCTTTAAATGAAAGTGATTTGCGCCAGTCTCTACTTAGGGCTACATCAATAGGAAACAAACCATAGAGATAGAACTTGGAGCTACTTAATTGTGTCAAGTTTCAAAGAGCTAGCACAAACCGTTTTTGATTTAGACTTCCAACTACATGTATCCATATAGGAGAAAACAGAGTGAAACCTAAAAATTAAAACCGTTACTGCCGACGAACGGTTTAACCTAGAAGAACGAAATTTGCTGAGCCAAGTGGGATTGGGGTACTGATCATTACCTGAAAGTGTCATCAAGATTGGGTGAAAAAATGTGTGCTGAGATTTCAGGAAACTCTTAGTTTTTTGGAAGATTGTCAACCCCTTTCCATGAAAGTGATTTGCGCCAGTCTCTGCTTAGGGCGACATCAATAGGAAACAAACCATAGAGATAGAACTTGGAGCTACTTTATTGTGTCAAGTTTCAAAGAGCTAGCACAAACCGTATTTGATTTAGAGTTCCAAATACATGTATCCATATAGGAGAAAACAGAGTGAAACCTAAAAATTAAAACTGTTCCTGCCAACGAATGGTTTAACCTAGAAGAACGAAATTTGGTGAGCCAAGTGGGATTGGGGTACTGATCATTACCTGAAAGTGTCATCAAGATTGGGGGAAAAATGTGTGCTGAGATTTCAGGAAACTCGTAGTTTTTTGGAAGCTTGGCAACCCCTTTCCATGAAAGTGATTTGCGCCAGTCTCTACTTAGGGCTACATCAATAGGAAACAAACCATAGAGATAGAACTTGGAGCTACTTTATTGTGTCAATTTCAAAGAGCTAGCACAAACCGTTTTTGATTTAGACTTCCAACTACATGTATCCTTATAGGAGAAAACACAGTGAAACCTAAAAATTAAAACTGTTACTGCCGACGAACGGTTTAACCTAGAAGAACGAAATTTGCTGAGCCAAGTGGGATTGGGGTACTGATCATTACCTGAAATTGTCATCAAGTTTGGGTGATAAAATGTGTGCTGAGATTTCAGGAAACTCGTAGTATTTTGGAAGCTTGGCAACCCCTTTAAATGAAAGTGATTTGCACCAGTCTCTGTTTAGGGCTACATCAATAGGAAACAAACCACAGAGATAGAACTTGGAGCTACTTTATTGTGTCAAGTTTCAAAGAGCTAGCACAAACCGTGTTTGATTTAGACGTCCAACTACATGTATCCATATAGGAGAAAACAGAGTGAAACCTAAAAATTAAAACTGTTACTGCCAACGAACGGTTTAACCTAGAAGAACGAAATTTAGTGAGCCAAGTGGGATTGGGGTACTGATCATTACCTGAAAGTGTCGTCAAGATTCGGTGAAAAAATGTGTGCTGAGATTTCAGGAAACTCGTAGTTTTTTGGAAGATTGGCAACCGCTTTCCATTTAAGTGATTTGCGCCAGTCCCTGCTTAGGGCTACATCAATAGGAAACAAACCATAGAGATAGAACTTGGAGCTACTTTATTGTGTCAAGTTTCAAAGAGCTAGCACAAACCGTGTTTGATTTAGAGTTCCAACTACATGTATCCATATAGGAGAAAACAGAGTGAAACCTAAAAATTAAAACTGTTCCTGCCAACGAACGGTTTAACCTAGAAGAACGAAATTTGGTGAGCCAAGTGGGATTGGGGTACTGATCATTACCTGAAAGTGTCATCAAGATTGGGGGAAAAATGTGTGCTGAGATTTCAGGAAACTCGTAGTTTTTTGGAAGCTTGGCAACCCCTTTCCATGAAAGTGATTTGCGCCAGTCTCTGCTTAGGGCTACATCCATAGGAAACAAACCATAGAGATGGAACTTGGAGCTACTTTATTGTGTCAAGTTTCAAAGAGCTAGCACAAACCGTGTTTGATTTAGAGTTCCAACTACATGTATCCATATAGGAGAAAACAGAGTGAAACCTAAAAATTAAAACTGTTACTGCCAACGAACGGTTTAACCTAGAAGAACGAAATTTGGTGAGCCAAGTGGGATTGGGGTACTGATCATTACCTGAAAGTGTCATCAAGATTGGGTGAAAAAATGTGTGCTGAGATTTCAGGAAACTCGTAGTTTTTTGGAAGATTGGCATCCCCTTTCCATGAAAGTGATTTGCGCCAGTCTCTACTTAGGGCTACATCAATAGGAAACAAACCATCGAGATAGAACGTGGAGCTACTTTATTGTGTCAAGTTTCAAAGAGCTAGCACAAACCGTGTTTGATTTAGAGTTCCAACTACATGTATCCATATAGGAGAAAACAGAGTGAAACCTAAAAATTAAAACTGTTACTGCCAACGAAAGGTTTAACCTAGAAGAACGAAATTTCCTGAGCCAAGTGGGATTGGGGTAGTGATCATTACCTGAAAGTGTCATCAAGATTGGGTGAAAAAATGTGTGCTGAGATTTCAGGAAACTCGTAGTTTTTTTGGAACCTTGGCAACCCCTTTCCATGAAAGTGATTTGCGCCAGTCTCTGCTTAGGGCTACATAAATAGGAAACAAACCATAGAGATAGAACTTGGAGCTACTTTATTGTGTCAAGTTTCAAAGAGCTAGCACAAACCCTGTTTGATTTAGAGTTCCAAATACATGTATCCATGTAGGAGAAAACAGAGTGAAACCTAAAAATTAAAACTGTTACTGCCAACGAACGGTTTAACCTAGAAGAACGAAACTTGGTGACCCAAGTGGGATTTGTTGTACTGATTATTACCTGAAAGTGTCATCAAGTTTGGGTGAAAAAATGTGTGCTGAGATTTCAGGAAACTCGTAGTTTTTTGGAACCTTGGCAACCCCTTTCCATGAAAGTGATTTGCGCCAGTCTCTGCTTAGGGCTACATCAATAGGAAACAAACCATAGAGATAGAACATGGAGCTACTTTATTGTGTCAAGTTTCAAAGAGCTAGCACAAACCGTGTTTGATTTAGAGTTCCAACAACATGTATCCATATAGGAGAAAACAGAGTGAAACCTAAAAATTAAAACTGTTACTACCAACGAACGGTTTAACCTAGAAGAACGAAATTTGGTGAGCCAAGTGGGATTGGGGTACTGATCATTACCTGAAAGTGTCATCAAGATTGGGGGAAAAATGTGTGCTGAGATTTCAGGAAACTCGTAGT
Organism: Spermophilus citellus; assembly: GCF_964194105.1. Lineage (NCBI taxonomy): Eukaryota > Metazoa > Chordata > Mammalia > Rodentia > Sciuridae > Spermophilus > Spermophilus citellus. The sequence goes on from NW_027673146.1 coordinate 257,078, forward strand.
TTTTTGGAAGCTTGGCAACCCCTTTAAATGAAAGTGATTTGCGCCAGTCTCTACTTAGGGCTACATCAATAGGAAACAAACCATAGAGATAGAACTTGGAGCTACTTAATTGTGTCAAGTTTCAAAGAGCTAGCACAAACCGTTTTTGATTTAGACTTCCAACTACATGTATCCATATAGGAGAAAACAGAGTGAAACCTAAAAATTAAAACCGTTACTGCCGACGAACGGTTTAACCTAGAAGAACGAAATTTGCTGAGCCAAGTGGGATTGGGGTACTGATCATTACCTGAAAGTGTCATCAAGATTGGGTGAAAAAATGTGTGCTGAGATTTCAGGAAACTCTTAGTTTTTTGGAAGATTGTCAACCCCTTTCCATGAAAGTGATTTGCGCCAGTCTCTGCTTAGGGCGACATTAATAGGAAACAAACCATAGAGATAGAACTTGGAGCTACTTTATTGTGTCAAGTTTCAAAGAGCTAGCACAAACCGTATTTGATTTAGAGTTCCAAATACATGTATCCATATAGGAGAAAACAGAGTGAAACCTAAAAATTAAAACTGTTCCTGCCAACGAATGGTTTAACCTAGAAGAACGAAATTTGGTGAGCCAAGTGGGATTGGGGTACTGATCATTACCTGAAAGTGTCATCAAGATTGGGGGAAAAATGTGTGCTGAGATTTCAGGAAACTCGTAGTTTTTTGGAAGCTTGGCAACCCCTTTAAATGAAAGTGATTTGCGCCAGTCTCTACTTAGGGCTACATCAATAGGAAACAAACCATAGAGATAGAACTTGGAGCTACATTATTGTGTCAATTTCAAAGAGCTAGCACAAACCGTTTTTGATTTAGACTTCCAACTACATGTATCCATATAGGAGAAAACACAGTGAAACCTAAAAATTAAAACTGTTACTGCCGACGAACGGTTTAACCTAGAAGAACGAAATTTGCTGAGCCAAGTGGGATTGGGGTACTGATCATTACCTGAAATTGTCATCAAGATTGGGTGATAAAATGTGTGCTGATATTTCAGGAAACTCGTAGTATTTTGGAAGCTTGGCAACCCCTATAAATGAAAGTGATTTGCACCAGTCTCTGTTTAGGGCTACATCAATAGGAAACAAACCATAGAGATAGAACTTGGAGCTACTTTATTGTGTCAAGTTTCAAAGAGCTAGCACAAACCGTGTTTGATTTAGACGTCCAACTACATGTATCCATATAGGAGAAAACAGAGTGAAACCTAAAAATTAAAACTGTTACTGCCAACGAACGGTTTAACCTAGAAGAACGAAATTTAGTGAGCCAAGTGGGATTGGGGTACTGATCATTACCTGAAAGTGTCGTCAAGATTCGGTGAAAAAATGTGTGCTGAGATTTCAGGAAACTCGTAGTTTTTTGGAAGATTGGCAACCGCTTTCCATTTAAGTGATTTGCGCCAGTCCCTGCTTAGGGCTACATCAATAGGAAACAAACCATAGAGATAGAACTTGGAGCTACTTTACTGTGTCAAGTTTCAAAGAGCTAGCACAAACCGTGTTTGATTTAGAGTTCCAACTACATGTATCCATATAGGAGAAAACAGAGTGAAACCTAAAAATTAAAACTGTTACTGCCAACGAACGGTTTAACCTAGAAGAACGAAATTTCTTGAGCCAAGTGGGGTTGGGGTAGTGATCATTACCTGAAAGTGTCATCAAGATTGGGGGAAAAATGTGTGCTGAGATTTCAGGAAACTCGTAGTTTTTTGGAAGCTTGGCAACCCCTTTCCATGAAAGTGATTTGCGCCAGTCTCTGCTTAGGGCTACATCCATAGGAAACAAACCATAGAGATGGAACTTGGAGCTACTTTATTGTGTCAAGTTTCAAAGAGCTAGCACAAACCGTGTTTGATTTAGAGTTCCAACTACATGTATCCATATAGGAGAAAACAGAGTGAAACCTAAAAATTAAAACTGTTACTGCCAACGAACGGTTTAACCTAGAAGAACGAAATTTGGTGAGCCAAGTGGGATTGGGGTACTGATCATTACCTGAAAGTGTCATCAAGATTGGGTGAAAAAATGTGTGCTGAGATTTCAGGAAACTCGTAGTTTTTTGGAAGATTGGCAACCCCTTTCCATGAAAGTGATTTGCGCCAGTCTCTACTTAGGGTACATCAATAGGAAACAAACCATCGAGATAGAACGTGGAGCTACTTTATTGTGTCAAGTTTCAAAGAGCTAGCACAAACCGTGTTTGATTTAGAGTTCCAAATACATGTATCCATATAGGAGAAAACAGAGTGAAACCTAAAAATTAAAACTGTTACTGCCAACGAAAGGTTTAACCTAGAAGAACGAAATTTCCTGAGCCAAGTGGGATTGGGGTAGTGATCATTACCTGAAAGTGTCATCAAGATTGGGTGAAAAAATGTGTGCTGAGATTTCAGGAAACTCGTAGTTTTTTTGGAACCTTGGCAACCCCTTTCCATGAAAGTGATTTGCGCCAGTCTCTGCTTAGGGCTACATCAATAGGAAACAAACCATAGAGATAGAACTTGGAGCTACTTTATTGTGTCAAGTTTCAAAGAGCTAGCACAAACCCTGTTTGATTTAGAGTTCCAAATACATGTATCCATGTAGGAGAAAACAGAGTGAAACCTAAAAATTAAAACTGTTTTTGCCAACGAACGGTTTAACCTAGAAGAACGAAATTTGGTGAGCCAAGTGGGATTGGGGTACTGATCATTACCTGAAAGTGTCATCAAGATTGGGGGAAAAATTTGTGCTGAGATTTCAGGAAACTCGTAGTTTTTTGGAAGCTTGGCAACCCCTTTAAATGAAAGTGATTTGCGCCAGTCTCTACTTAGGGCTACATCAATAGGAAACAAACCATAGAGATAGAACTTGGAGCTACATTATTGTGTCAATTTCAAAGTGCTAGCACAAACCGTTTTTGATTTAGACTTCCAACTACATGTATCCATATAGGAGAAAACACAGTGAAACCTAAAAATTAAAACTCTTACTGCCGACGAACGGTTTAACCTAGAAGAACGAAATTTGCTGAGCCAAGTGGGATTGGGGTACTGATCATTACCTGAAAGTGTCATCAAGATTGGGTGATAAAATGTGTGCTGAGATTTCAGGAAACTCGTAGTTTTTTGGAAGCTTGGCAACCCCTTTAAATGAAAGTGATTTGCACCAGTCTCTGTTTAGGGCTACATCAATAGGAAACAAACCATAGAGATAGAACTTGGAGCTACTTTATTGTGTCAAGTTTCAAAGAGCTAGCACAAACCGTGTTTGATTTAGACTTCCAACTACATGTATCTATATAGGAGAAAACAGAGTGAAACCTAAAAATTAAAACTGTTACTGCCAACGAACGGTTTAACCTAGAAGAATGAAATTTGGTGATCCAAGTGGGATTGGGGTACTGATCATTACCTGAAAGTGTCATCAAGATTGGGAGAAAAAATGTGTGCTGAGATTTCAGGAAACTCGTAGTTTTTTGGAGGATTGGCAACCCCTTTCCATGAAAGTGTTTTGCGCCAGTCTCTGCTTAGGGCTACATCAATAGGAAACAAACCATAGAGACAGAACTTGGAGCTACTTTATTGTGTCAAGTTTCAAAGAGCTAGCACAAACCGTGTTTGATTTAGACTTCCAACTACATGTATCCATATAGGAGAAAACAGAGTGAAACCTAAAAATTAAAACTGTTACTGCCAACGAACGGTTTAACCTAGAAGAACGAAATTTAGTGAGCCAATAGGGATTGTGGTACTGATCATTACCTGAAAGTGTCATCAAGATTGAGTGAAAAAATGTGTGCTGATATTTCAGGAAACTCGTAGTTTTTTGGAAGATTGGCAACCGCTTTCCATGAAAGTGATTTGCGCCAGTCTCTGCTTAGGGCTACATCAATAGGAAACAAACCATAGAGATAGAACTTGGAGCTACTTTATTGTGTCAAGTTTCAAAGCGCTAGCACAAACCGTGTTTGATTTAGACTTCCAACTGCATGTATCCATATAGGAGAAAACACAGTGAAACCTAAAAATTAAAACTGTTACTGCCAACGAACGGTTTAACCTAGAAGAACGAAATTTGGTGGGCCAAGTGGGATTGGGGTACTGATCATTACCTGAAAGTGTCATCAAGATTGGGGGAAAAATTAGTGCTGAGATTTCAGGAATCTCGTAGTTTTTTGGAAGCTTGGCAACCCCTTTAAATGAAAGTGATTTGCACCAGTCTCTGTTTAGGGCTACATCAATAGGAAACAAACCATAGAGATAGAACATGGAGCTACTTTTTTGTGTCAAGTTTCAAAGAGCTAGCACAAACCGTGTTTGATTTAGAGTTCCAACTACATGTATCCATATAGGAGAAAACAGAGTGAAACCTAAAAATTAAAACTGTTACTGCCAACGAACGGTTTAACCTAGAAGAACGAAATTTGGTGAGCCAAGTGGGATTGGGGTACTGATCATTACCTGAAAGTGTCATCAAGATTGGGTGAAAAATGTGTGCTGAGATTTCAGGAAACTCGTAGTTTTTTGGAAGATTGGCAACCCATTTCCATGAAAGTGATTTGCGCCAGTTTCTGCTTAGGGCTACATCAATAGGAAACAAACCATAGAGATAGAATTTGGAGCTACTTTATTGTGTCAAGTTTCAAAGAGCTAGCACAAACCGTATTTGATTTAGAGTTCCAACTACATGTTTCCATATAGGAGAAAACAGAGTGATACCTAAAAATTAAAACTGTTCCTGCCAACGAACGGTTTAACCTAGAATAACGAAATTTGGTGAGCCAAGTGGGATTCGGGTACTGATCATTACCTGAAATTGTCATCAAGATTGGGTGAAAAATGTGTGCTGAGATTTCAGGAAACTCGTAGTTTTTTGGAAGATTGGCAACCCCTTTAAATGAAAGTGATTTGCGCCAGTCTCTGCTTAGGGCTACATCAATAGGAAACAAACCATAGAGATAGATCATGGAGCTACTTTATTGTGTCAAGATTCAAAGAGCTAGCACAAACTGTGTTTGATTTAGAGTTCCAACTACATGTATTCATATAGGAGAAAATTGAGTGAAACCTAAAAGTTAAAACTGTTCCTGCCAACGAACGGTTTAACCTAGAAGAACGAAATTTCTTGAGCCAAGTGGGATTGGGGTAGTGATCATTACCTGAAAGTGTCATCAAGATTGGGTGAAAAAATGTGTGCTGAGATTTCAAGAAACTCGTAGTTTTTTGGAACCTTGGCAACCCCTTTCCATGAAAGTGATTTGCACCAGTCTCTGCTTAGGGCTACATCAATAGGAAACAAACCATAGAGATAGAACTTGGAGCTACTTTATTGTGTCAAGTTTCAAAGAGCTAGCACAAAATCTGTTTGATTTAGAGTTCCAACTACATGTATCCATATAGGAGAAAACGGAGTGAAACCTAAAAATTAAAACTGTTACTGCCAACGAACGCTTTAACCTAGAAGAACGAAATTGCTTGAGCCAAGTGGGATTGGGGTAGTGATCATTACCTGAAAATGTCATCAAGATTGGGTGAAAAAATGTGTGCTGAGATTTCAGGAAACTCGTAGTTTTTTGGAACCTTGGCAACCCCTTTCCATGAAAGTGATTTGCGCCAGTCTCTGCTTAGGGCTACATCAATAGGAAACAAACCATAGAGATAGAACTTGGAGCTACTTTATTGTGTCAAGTTTCAAAGAGCTAGCACAAACCGTGTTTGATTTAGAGCTCCAAATACATGTATCCATATAGGAGAAAACATAGTGAAACCTAAAAATTAAAACTGTTACTGCCAACGAACGGTTTAACCTAGAAGAACGAAATTTGGTGAGCCAAGTGGGATTGGGGTACTGATCATTACCAGAAAGTGTCATCAAGATTGGGTGAAAAAATGTGTGCTGAGATTTCAGGAAACTCGTAGATTTTTGGAAGATTGGCAACCCCTTTCCATGAAAGTGATTTGCGCCAGTCTCTGCTTAGGGATACATCAATAGGAAACAAACCATAGAGATAGAACTTGGAGCTACTTTATTGTGTCAAGTTTCAAAGAGCTAGCACAAACCGTGTTTGATTTAGAGTTCCAACTACATGTATCCATATAGGAGAAAACAGAGTGAAACCTAAAAATTAAAACTGTTACTGCCAACGAACGGTTTAACCTAGAAGAACGAAATTTGGTGAGCCAATAGGGATTGGGGTACTGATCATTACCTGAAAGTGTCATCAAGATTGAGTGAAAAAATGTGTGCTGAGATTTCAGGAAACTCGTAGTTTTTTGGAAGATTGGCAACCCATTTCCATGAAAGTGATTTGCGCAAGTCTCTGCTTAGGGCTACATCAATAGGAAACAAACCATAGAGATAGAACTTGGAGCTACTTTATTGTGTCAAGTTTCAAAGAGCTAGCACAAACCGTGTTTGTTTTAGAGTTCCAACTACATGTATCCATATAGGAGAAAACAGAGTGAAACCTAAAAATTAAAACTGTTACTGCCAACGAATGTTTTAACCTAGAAGAATGAAATTTGGTGAGCCAAGTGGGATTGGGGTAGTGATCATTACCTGAAAGTGTCATCAAGATTGGGTGAAAAAATGTGTGCTGAGATTTCAGGAAAATCGTAGTTTTTCGGAAGCTTGGCAACCCCTTTCCATGAAAGTGATTTGCGCCAGTCTCTGCTTAGGGCTACATCAATAGGAAACAAACCATAGAGATAGAACTTGGAGCTACTTTATTGTGTCAAGTTTCAAAGAGCTAGCACAAACCGTGTTTGATTTAGAGTTCCAACTACATGTATCCATATAGGAGAAAACAGAGTGAAACCTAAAAATTAAAACTGTTACTGCCAACGAACGGTTTAACCTAGAAGAACGAAATTTGGTGAGCCAAGTGGGAATGGGGTACTGATCATTACCTGAAAGTGTCATCAAGATTGGGTGAAAAATGTGTGCTGAGATTTCAGGAAACTCGTAGTTTTTTGGAAGATTGGCAACCCCTTTCCATGAAAGTGATTTGCGCCAGTCTCTGCTTAGGGCTACATCAATAGGAAACAAACCATAGAGATAGAACTTGGAGCTACTTTATTGTGTCAAGCTTCAAAGAGCTAGCACAAACCGTGTTTGATTTAGAGTTCCAACTACATGTATCCATATAGGAGAAAACAGAGTGAAACCTAAAAATTAAAACTGTTACTGCCAACGAACGGTTTAACCTAGAAGAACGAAATTTGGTGAGCCAAGTGGGATTGGGGTGCTGATCATTACCAGAAAGTGTCATCAAGATTGGGTGAAAAAATGTGTGCTGAGATTTCAGGAAACTCGTAGTTTTTTGGAAGATTGGCAACCCATTTCCATGAAAGTGATTTGCGCCAGTCTCTGCTTAGGGCTACATCAATAGGAAACAAACCATAGAGATAGAACTTGGAGCTACTTTATGTGTCAAGATTCAAAGAGCTAGCACAAACTGCGTTTGATTTAGAGTTCCAACTACATGTATTCATATAGGAGAAAATTGAGTGAAACCTAAAAATTAAAACTGTTACTGCCAACGAACGGTTTAACCTAGAAGAACGAAATTTGGTGAGCCAAGTGGGATTGGGGTACTGATCATTACCTGAAAGTGTCATCAAGATTGGGTGAAAAAATGTGTGCTGAGATTTCAGGAAACTCGTAGTTTTTTGGAAGCTTGGCAATCCCTTTAAATGAAAGTAGTTTGCGCCAGTCTCTGCTTAGGGCTACATCAATAGGAAACAATCCATAGAGATAGAACTTGGAGCTACTTTATTGTGTCAAGTTTCAAAGAGCTAGCACAAACCGTGTTTGATTTAGAGTTCCAACTACATGTATCCATATAGGAGAAAACAGAGTGAAACCTAAAAATTAAAACTGTTACTGCCAACGAACGGTTTAACCTAGAAGAACGATATTTGGTGAGCCAAGTGGGATTGGGGTACTGATCATTACCAGAAAGTGTCATCAAGATTGGGTGAAAAAATGTGTGCTGACATTTCAGGAAACTCACAGTTTTTTGGAAGATTGGCAACCCCTTTCAATGAAAGTGATTTGCGCCAGTCTCTGCTTAGGGATACATCAATAGGAAACAAACCATAGAGATAGAACTTGGAGCTACTTTATTGTGTCAAGTTTCAAAGAGCTAGCACAAACCGTGTTTGATTTAGAGTTCCAACTACATGTATCCATATAGGAGAAAACAGAGTGAAACCTAAAAATTAAAACTGTTACTGCCAACGAATGGTTTAACCTAGAAGAACGAAATTTGGTGAGCCAAGTGGGATTGGGGTACTGATCATTACCTGAAAGTGTCATCAAGATTGGGGGAAAAATGTGTGCTGAGATTTCAGGAATCTCGTAGTTTTTTGGAAGCTTGGCAACCCCTTTAAATGAAAGTGATTTGCACCAGTCTCTTTTTAGGGCTACATCCATAGGAAGCAAACCATAGAGATAGAACATGGAGCTACTTTTTTGTGTCAAGTTTCAAAGAGCTAGCAGAAACCGTGTTTGATTTAGAGTTCCAACTACATGTATCCATATAGGAGAAAACAGAGTGAAACCTAAAAATTAAAACTGTTACTGCCAACGAACGGTTTAACCTAGAAGAATGAAATTTGGTGAGCCAAGTGGGATTGGGGTACTGATCATTACCTGAAAGTGTCATCAAGATTGGGTGAAAAAATGTGTGCTGAGATTTCAGGAAACTCGTAGTTTTTTGGAAGATTGGCAACCCCTTTCCATGAAAGTGATTTGCACCAGTGTCTGCTTTGGGCTACATCAATAGGAAACAAACCATAGAGATAGAACTTGGAGCTACTTTATTCTGTCAAGTTTCAAAGAGCTAGCGCAAACCGTGTTTGATTTAGAGTTCCAACTACATATAACATATAGGAGAAAACAGAGTGAAACCTAAAAATTAAAACTGTTACTGCCCACGAACGGTTTAACCTAGAAGAACGAAATTTGGTGAGCCAAGTGGGATTGGGGTACTGATCATTACCTGAAAGTGTCATCAAGATTGGGTGAAAAATGTGTGCTGAGATTTCAGGAAACTCGTAGTTTTTTGGAAGATTGGCAACCCATTTCCATGAAAGTGATTTGCGCCAGTTTCTGCTTAGGGCTACATCAATAGGAAACAAACCATAGAGATAGAACTTGGAGCTACTTTATTGTGTCAAGTTTCAAAGAGCTAGCACAAACCGTGTTTGTTTTAGAGTTCCAACTACATGTATCCATATAGGAGAAAACAGAGTGAAACCTAAAAATTAAAACTGTTACTGCCCACGAACGGTTTAACCTAGAACAACGAAATTTGGTGAGCCAAGTGGGATTGGGGTACTGATCATTACCTGAAAGTGTCATCAAGATTGGGTGAAAAATGTGTGCTGAGATTTCAGGAAACTCGTAGTTTTTTGGAAGATTGGCAACCCCTTTCCATGAAAGTGATTTGCGCCAGTCTCTGCTTAGGGCTACATCAATAGGAAACAAACCATAGAGATAGAACTTGGAGCTACTTTATTGTGTCAAGCTTCAAGGAGCTAGCACAAACCGTGTTTGATTTAGAGTTCCAACTACATGTATCCATATAGGAGAAAACAGAGTGAAACCTAAAAATTAAAACTGTTACTGCCAACGAACGGTTTAACCTAGAAGAACGAAATTTGGTGAGCAAAGTGGGATTGGGGTGCTGATCATTACCAGAAAGTGTCATCAAGATTGGGTGAAAAAATGTGTGCTGAGATTTCAGGAAACTCGTAGTTTTTTGGAAGATTGGCAACCCCTTTCCATGAAAGTGATTTGCGCCAGTCTCTGCTTAGGGCTACATCAATAGGAAACAAACCATAGAGATAGAACTTGGAGCTACTTTATGTGTCAAGATTCAAAGAGCTAGCACAAACTGCGTTTGATTTAGAGTTCCAACTACATGTATTCATATAGGAGAAAATTGAGTGAAACCTAAAAATTAAAACTGTTACTGCCAACGAACGGTTTAACCTAGAAGAACGAAATTTGGTGAGCCAAGTGGGATTGGGGTACTGATCATTACCTGAAAGTGTCATCAAGATTGGGTGAAAAAATGTGTGCTGAGATTTCAGGAAACTCGTAGTTTTTTGGAAGCTTGGCAATCCCTTTAAATGAAAGTAGTTTGCGCCAGTCTCTGCTTAGGGCTACATCAATAGGAAACAAACCATAGAGATAGAACTTGGAGCTACTTTATTGTGTCAAGTTTCAAAGAGCTAGCACAAACCGTGTTTGATTTAGAGTTCCAACTACATGTATCCATATAGGAGAAAACAGAGTGAAACCTAAAAATTAAAACTGTTACTGCCAACGAACGGTTTAACCTAGAAGAACGAAATTTGGTGAGCCAAGTGGGATTGGGGTACTGATCATTACCAGAAAGTGTCATCAAGATTGGGTGAAAAAATGTGTGCTGACATTTCAGGAAACTCACAGTTTTTTGGAAGATTGGCAACCCCTTTCAATGAAAGTGATTTGCGCCAGTCTCTGCTTAGGGATACATCAATAGGAAACAAACCATAGAGATAGAACTTGGAGCTACTTTATTGTGTCAAGTTTCAAAGAGCTAGCACAAACCGTGTTTGATTTAGAGTTCCAACTACATGTATCCATATAGGAGAAAACAGAGTGAAACCTAAAAATTAAAACTGTTACTGCCAACGAACGGTTTAACCTAGAAGAACGAAATTTGGTGAGCCAAGTGGGATTGGGGTACTGATCATTACCTGAAAGTGTCATCAAGATTGGGGGAAAAATGTGTGCTGAGATTTCAGGAATCTCGTAGTTTTTTGGAAGCTTGGCAACCCCTTTAAATGAAAGTGATTTGCACCAGTCTCTTTTTAGGGCTACATCCATAGGAAACAAACCATAGAGATAGAACATGGAGCTACTTTTTTGTGTCAAGTTTCAAAGAGCTAGCAGAAACCGTGTTTGATTTAGAGTTCCAACTACATGTATCCATATAGGAGAAAACAGAGTGAAACCTAAAAATTAAAACTGTTACTGCCAACGAACGGTTTAACCTAGAAGAACGAAATTTGGTGAGCCAAGTGGGATTGGGGTACTGATCATTACCTGAAAGTGTCATCAAGATTGGGTGAAAAAATGTGTGCTGAGATTTCAGGAAACTCGTAGTTTTTTGGAAGATTCGCAACCCCTTTCCATGAAAGTGATTTGCGCCAGTGTCTGCTTAGGGCTACATCAATAGGAAACAAACCATAGAGATAGAACTTGGAGCTACTTTATTGTGTCAAGTTTCAAAGAGCTAGCACAAACCGTGTTTGATTTAGAGTTCCAACTACATGTATCCATATAGGAGAAAACGGAGTGAAACCTAAAAATTAAAACTCTTACTGCCAACGAACGCTTTAACCTAGAAGAACGAAATTGCTTGAGCCAAGTGGGATTGGGGTAGTGATCATTACCTGAAAATGTCATCATGATTGGGTGAAAAAATGTGTGCTGAGATTTCAGGAAACTCGTAGTTTTTTGGAACCTTGGCAACCCCTTTCCATGAAAGTGATTTGCGCCAGTCTCTGCTTAGGGCTACATCAATAGGAAACAAACCATAGAGATAGAACTTGGAGCTACTTTATTGTGTCAAGTTTCAAAGAGCTAGCACAAACCGTGTTTGATTTAGAGTTCCAACTACATGTATCCATATAGGAGAAAACAGAGTGAAACCTAAAAATTAAAACTGTTACTGCCAACGAACGGTTTAACCTAGAAGAACGAAATTTGGTGAGCCAAGTGGGATTGGGGTACTGATCATTACCTGAAAGTGTCATCAAGATTGGGTGAAAAAATGTGTGCTGAGATTTCAGGAAACTCGTAGATTTTTGGAAGATTGGCAACCCCTTTCCATGAAAGTGATTTGCGCCAGTCTCTGCTTAGGGCTACATCAATAGGAAACAAACCATAGAGATAGAACTTGGAGCTACTTTATTGTGTCAAGTTTCAAAGAGCTAGCACAAACCGTGTTTGATTTAGAGTTCCAACTACATGTATCCATATAGGAGAAAACAGAATGAAACCTAAATATTAAAACTGTTACTGCCAACGAACGGTTTAACCTAGAAGAACGAAATTTAGTGAGCCAATAGGGATTGGGGTACTGATCACTACCTGAAAGTGTCATCAAGATTGAGTGAAAAAATGTGTGCTGAGATTTCAGGAAACTCGTAGTTTTATGGAAGATTGGCAAACCGCTTTCCATGAAAGTGATTTGCGCCAGTCTCTGCTTAGGGCTACATCAATAGGAAACAAACCATAGAGATAGAACTTGGAGCTACATTATTGTGTCAAGTTTCAAAGAGCTAGCACAAACCGTGTTTGATTTAGACTTCCAACTGCATGTATCCATATAGGAGAAAACACAGTGAAACCTAAAAATTAAAACTGTTACTGCCAACGAACGGTTTAACCTAGAAGAACGAAATTTGGTGAGCCATGTGGGATTGGGGTACTGATCATTACCTGAAAGTGTCATCAAGTTTGGGGGAAAAAATGTGTGCTGAGATTTCAGGAAACTTGTAGTTTTTTGGAGGATTGGCAACCCCTTTCCATGAAAGTGATTTGCGCCAGTCTCTGCTTATGGCTACATCAATAGGAAACAAACCATAGAGATAGAACTTGGAGCTACTTTATTGTGTCAAGTTTCAAAGAGCTAGCACAAACCGTGTTTGATTTAGAGTTCCAACTATATGTATCCATATAGGAGAAAACAGAGTGAAACTTAAAATTAAAACTGTTACTGCCAAAGTATGGTTTAACCTAGAAGAATGAAATTTGGTGAGCCAAGTGGGATTGGGGTACTGATCATTACCTGAAAGTGTCATCAAGATTGGGGGAAAAATGTGTGCTGAGATTTCAGGAAACTCGTAGTTTTTTGGAAGCTTGGCAACCCCTTTAAATGAAAGTGATTTGAACCAGTCTCTATTTAGGGATACATCAATAGGAAACAAACCATAGAGATAGAACTTGGAGCTACTTTATTGTGTCAAGTTTCAAAGAGCTAGCAGAAACCGTGTTTGATTTAGAGTTCCAACTACATGTATCCATATAGGAGAAAACACAGTGAAACCTAAAAATTAAAACTGTTACTGCCAACGAACGGTTTAACATAGAAGAACGAAATTTGGTGAGCCAATAGGGATTGGGGTACTGATCATTACCTGAAAGTGTCATCAAGATTGAGTGAAAAAATGTGTGCTGAGATTTCAGGAAACTTGTAGTTTTTTGGAAGATTGGCAACCACTTTCCATGAAAGTGATTTGCGCCAGTCTCTGCTTAGGGCTACATCAATAGGAAACAAACCATAGACATAGAACTTGGAGCTACTTTATTGTGTCAAGTTTCAAAGAGCTAGCACAAACCGTGTTTGATTTAGACTTCCAACTGCATGTATCCATATAGGAGAAAACACAGTGAAACCTAAAAATTAAAACTGTTACTGCCGACGAACGGTTTAACCTAGAAGAACGAAATTTGCTGAGCCAAGTGGGATTGGGGTACTGATCATTACCTGAAAGTGTCATCAAGATTGGGTGATAAAATGTGTGCTGAGATTTCAGGAAACTCGTAGTTTTTTGGAAGCTTGGCAACCCCTTTAAATGAAAGTGATTTGCACCAGTCTCTGTTTAGGGCTACATCAATAGGAAACAAACCATAGAGATAGAACTTGGAGCTACTTTATTGTGTCAAGTTTCAAAGAGCTAGCACAAACCGTGTTTGATTTAGACTTCCAACTACATGTATCTATATAGGAGAAAACAGAGTGAAACCTAAAAATTAAAACTGTTACTGCCAACGAACGGTTTAACCTAGAAGAACGAAATTTGGTGAGCCAAGTGGGATTGGGGTACTGATCATTACCTGAAAGTGTCATCAAGATTGGGAGAAAAAATGTGTGCTGAGATTTCAGGAAACTCGTAGTTTTTTGGAGGATTGGCAACCCCTTTCCATGAAAGTGTTTTGCGCCAGTCTCTGCTTAGGGCTACATCAATAGGAAACAAACCATAGAGACAGAACTTGGAGCTACTTTATTGTGTCAAGTTTCAAAGAGCTAGCACAAACCGTGTTTGATTTAGACTTCCAACTACATGTATCCATATAGGAGAAAACAGAGTGAAACCTAAAAATTAAAACTGTTACTGCCAACGAACGGTTTAACCTAGAAGAACGAAATTTAGTGAGCCAATAGGGATTGGGGTACTGATCATTACCTGAAAGTGTCATCAAGATTGAGTGAAAAAATGTGTGCTGAGATTTCAGGAAACTCGTAGTTTTTTGGAAGATTGGCAACCGCTTTCCATGAAAGTGATTTGCGCCAGTCTCTGCTTAGGGCTACATCAATAGGAAACAAACCATAGAGATAGAACTTGGAGCTACTTTATTGTGTCAAGTTTCAAAGAGCTAGCACAAACCGTGTTTGATTTAGAGTTCCAACTACATGTATCCATATAGGAGAAAACAGAGTGAAACCTAAAAATTAAAACTGTTACGGCCAACGAACGGTTTAAACTAGAAGAACGAAATTTCTTGAGCCAAGTGCGATTGGGGTAGTGATCATTACCTGAAAGTGTCATCAAGATTGGGTGAAAAAATGTGTGCTGAGATTTCAGGAAACTCGTAGTTTTTTGGAACCTTGGCAACCCCTTTCCATGAAAGTGATTTGCGCCAGTATTTGCTTAGGGCTACATCAATAGGAATCAAACCATAGAGATAGAACTTGGAGCTACTTTATAGTGTCAAGTTTCAAAGAGCTAGCACAAACCCTGTTTGATTTAGAGTTCCAACTACATGTATCCATATAGGAGTAAACAGAGTGAAACCTAAAAATTAAAACTGTTACTGCCAACGAACGGTTTAACCTAGAAGAACGAAACTTGGTGACCCAAGTGGGATTTGTTGTACTGATCATTACCTGAAAGTGTCATCAAGATTGGGTGAACAAATGTGTGCTGAGATTTCAGGAAACTCATAGTTTTTTGGAAGCTTGGCAACCCCTTTCCATGAAAGTGATTTGCGCCAGTCTCTGCTTAGGGCTACATCAATAGGAAACAAACCATAGAGATAGAACTTGGAGCTACTTTATTGTGTCAAGTTTCAAAGAGCTAGCACAAACCGTGTTTGATTTAGAGTTCCAACTACGTGTATCCATATAGGAGAAAACAGAGTGAAACCTAAAATTTAAAACTGTTCCTGCCAACGAACGGTTTAACCTAGAAGAACGAAATTTGGTGAGCCAATTGGGATTGGGGTACTGATCATTACCTGAAAGTGTCATCAAGATTGGGGGAAAAATGTGTGCTGAGATTTCAGGAAACTCGTAGTTTTTTGGAAGCTTGCCAACCCCTTTCCATGAAAGTGATTTGCGCCAGTCTCTGCTTCGGGCTACATCAATAGGAAACAAACCATAGAGATGGAACTTGGAGCTACTTTATTGTGTCAAGTTTCAAAGAGCTAGCACAAACCGTGTTTGATTTAGAGTTCCAACTACATGTATCCATATAGGAGAAAACAGAGTGAAACCTAAAAATTAAAACTGTTACTGCCAACGAACCGTTTAACCTAGAAGAACGAAATTTGGTGAGCCAAGTGGGATTGGGGTACTGATCATTACCTGAAAGTGTCATCAAGATTGGGTGAAAAAATGTGTGCTGAGATTTCAGGAAACTCGTAGTTTTTTGGAAGATTGGCAACCCCTTTCCATGAAAGTGATTTGCGCCAGTCTCTACTTAGGGCTACATCAATAGGAAACAAACCATCGAGATAGAACGTGGAGCTACTTTATTGTGTCAAGTTTCAAAGAGCTAGCACAAACCGTGTTTGATTTAGAGTTCCAACTACATGTATCCATATAGGAGAAAACAGAGTGAAACCTAAAAATTAAAACTGTTACTGCCAACGAAAGGTTTAACCTAGAAGAACGAAATTTCCTGAGCCAAGTGGGATTGGGGTAGTGATCATTACCTGAAAGTGTCATCAAGATTGGGTGAAAAAATGTGTGCTGAGATTTCAGGAAACTCGTAGTTTTTTTGGAACCTTGGCAACCCCTTTCCATGAAAGTGATTTGCGCCAGTCTCTGCTTAGGGCTACATAAATAGGAAACAAACCATAGAGATAGAACTTGGAGCTACTTTATTGTGTCAAGTTTCAAAGAGCTAGCACAAACCCTGTTTGATTTAGAGTTCCAAATACATGTATCCATGTAGGAGAAAACAGAGTGAAACCTAAAAATTAAAACTGTTACTGCCAACGAACGGTTTAACCTAGAAGAACGAAACTTGGTGACCCAAGTGGGATTTGTTGTACTGATCATTACCTGAAAGTGTCATCAAGTTTGGGTGAAAAAATGTGTGCTGAGATTTCAGGAAACTCGTAGTTTTTTGGAACCTTGGCAACCCCTTTCCATGAAAGTGATTTGCGCCAGTCTCTGCTTAGGGCTACATCAATAGGAAACAAACCATAGAGATAGAACTTGGAGCTACTTTATTGTGTCAAGTTTCAAAGAGCTAGCACAAACCGTGTTTGATTTAGAGTTCCAACAACATGTATCCATATAGGAGAAAACAGAGTGAAACCTAAAAATTAAAACTGTTACTGCCAACGAACGGTTTAACCTAGAAGAACGAAATTTGGTGAGCCAAGTGGGATTGGGGTACTGATCATTACCTGAAAGTGTCATCAAGATTGGGGGAAAAATGTGTGCTGAGATTTCAGGAAACTCGTAGTTTTTTGGAAGCTTGGCAACCCCTTTAAATGAAAGTGATTTGCGCCAGTCTCTACTTAGGGCTACATCAATAGGAAACAAACCATAGAGATAGAACTTGGAGCTACTTAATTGTGTCAAGTTTCAAAGAGCTAGCACAAACCGTTTTTGATTTAGACTTCCAACTACATGTATCCATATAGGAGAAAACAGAGTGAAACCTAAAAATTAAAACCGTTACTGCCGACGAACGGTTTAACCTAGAAGAAAGAAATTTGCTGAGCCAAGTGGGATTGGGGTACTGATCATTACCTGAAAGTGTCATCAAGATTGGGTGAAAAAATGTGTGCTGAGATTTCAGGAAACTCTTAGTTTTTTGGAAGATTGTCAACCCCTTTCCATGAAAGTGATTTGCGCCAGTCTCTGCTTAGGGCGACATCAATAGGAAACAAACCATAGAGATAGAACTTGGAGCTACTTTATTGTGTCAAGTTTCAAAGAGCTAGCACAAACCGTATTTGATTTAGAGTTCCAAATACATGTATCCATATAGGAGAAAACAGAGTGAAACCTAAAAATTAAAACTGTTCCTGCCAACGAATGGTTTAACCTAGAAGAACGAAATTTGGTGAGCCAAGTGGGATTGGGGTACTGATCATTACCTGAAAGTGTCATCAAGATTGGGGGAAAAATGTGTGCTGAGATTTCAGGAAACTCGTAGTTTTTTGGAAGCTTGGCAACCCCTTTAAATGAAAGTGATTTGCGCCAGTCTCTACTTAGGGCTACATCAATAGGAAACAAACCATAGAGATAGAACTTGGAGCTACTTTATTGTGTCAATTTCAAAGAGCTAGCACAAACCGTTTTTGATTTAGACTTCCAACTACATGTATCCATATAGGAGAAAACACAGTGAAACCTAAAAATTAAAACTGTTACTGCCGACGAACGGTTTAACCTAGAAGAACGAAATTTGCTGAGCCAAGTGGGATTGGGGTACTGATCATTACCTGAAATTGTCATCAAGATTGGGTGATAAAATGTGTGCTGAGATTTCAGGAAACTCGTAGTATTTTGGAAGCTTGGCAACCCCTTTAAATGAAAGTGATTTGCACCAGTCTCTGTTTAGGGCTACATCAATAGGAAACAAACCACAGAGATAGAACTTGGAGCTACTTTATTGTGTCAAGTTTCAAAGAGCTAGCACAAACCGTGTTTGATTTAGACGTCCAACTACATGTATCCATATAGGAGAAAACAGAGTGAAACCTAAAAATTAAAACTGTTACTGCCAACGAACGGTTTAACCTAGAAGAACGAAATTTAGTGAGCCAAGTGGGATTGGGGTACTGATCATTACCTGAAAGTGTCGTCAAGATTCGGTGAAAAAATGTGTGCTGAGATTTCAGGAAACTCGTAGTTTTTTGGAAGATTGGCAACCGCTTTCCATTTAAGTGATTTGCGCCAGTCCCTGCTTAGGGCTACATCAATAGGAAACAAACCATAGAGATAGAACTTGGAGCTACTTTATTGTGTCAAGTTTCAAAGAGCTAGCACAAACCGTGTTTGATTTAGAGTTCCAACTACATGTATCCATATAGGAGAAAACAGAGTGAAACCTAAAAATTAAAACTGTTCCTGCCAACGAACGGTTTAACCTAGAAGAACGAAATTTGGTGAGCCAAGTGGGATTGGGGTACTGATCATTACCTGAAAGTGTCATCAAGATTGGGGGAAAAATGTGTGCTGAGATTTCAGGAAACTCGTAGTTTTTTGGAAGCTTGGCAACCCCTTTCCATGAAAGTGATTTGCGCCAGTCTCTGCTTAGGGCTACATCCATAGGAAACAAACCATAGAGATGGAACTTGGAGCTACTTTATTGTGTCAAGTTTCAAAGAGCTAGCACAAACCGTGTTTGATTTAGAGTTCCAACTACATGTATCCATATAGGAGAAAACAGAGTGAAACCTAAAAATTAAAACTGTTACTGCCAACGAACGGTTTAACCTAGAAGAACGAAATTTGGTGAGCCAAGTGGGATTGGGGTACTGATCATTACCTGAAAGTGTCATCAAGATTGGGGGAAAAATGTGTGCTGAGATTTCAGGAAACTCGTAGTTTTTTGGAAGCTTGGCAACCCCTTTAAATGAAAGTGATTTGCGCCAGTCTCTACTTAGGGCTACATCAATAGGAAACAAACCATAGAGATAGAACTTGGAGCTACTTAATTGTGTCAAGTTTCAAAGAGCTAGCACAAACCGTTTTTGATTTAGACTTCCAACTACATGTATCCATATAGGAGAAAACAGAGTGAAACCTAAAAATTAAAACCGTTACTGCCGACGAACGGTTTAACCTAGAAGAACGAAATTTGCTGAGCCAAGTGGGATTGGGGTACTGATCATTACCTGAAAGTGTCATCAAGATTGGGTGAAAAAATGTGTGCTGAGATTTCAGGAAACTCTTAGTTTTTTGGAAGATTGTCAACCCCTTTCCATGAAAGTGATTTGCGCCAGTCTCTGCTTAGGGCGACATCAATAGGAAACAAACCATAGAGATAGAACTTGGAGCTACTTTATTGTGTCAAGTTTCAAAGAGCTAGCACAAACCGTATTTGATTTAGAGTTCCAAATACATGTATCCATATAGGAGAAAACAGAGTGAAACCTAAAAATTAAAACTGTTCCTGCCAACGAATGGTTTAACCTAGAAGAACGAAATTTGGTGAGCCAAGTGGGATTGGGGTACTGATCATTACCTGAAAGTGTCATCAAGATTGGGGGAAAAATGTGTGCTGAGATTTCAGGAAACTCGTAGTTTTTTGGAAGCTTGGCAACCCCTTTCCATGAAAGTGATTTGCGCCAGTCTCTACTTAGGGCTACATCAATAGGAAACAAACCATAGAGATAGAACTTGGAGCTACTTTATTGTGTCAATTTCAAAGAGCTAGCACAAACCGTTTTTGATTTAGACTTCCAACTACATGTATCCATATAGGAGAAAACACAGTGAAACCTAAAAATTAAAACTGTTACTGCCGACGAACGGTTTAACCTAGAAGAACGAAATTTGCTGAGCCAAGTGGGATTGGGGTACTGATCATTACCTGAAATTGTCATCAAGTTTGGGTGATAAAATGTGTGCTGAGATTTCAGGAAACTCGTAGTATTTTGGAAGCTTGGCAACCCCTTTAAATGAAAGTGATTTGCACCAGTCTCTGTTTAGGGCTACATCAATAGGAAACAAACCACAGAGATAGAACTTGGAGCTACTTTATTGTGTCAAGTTTCAAAGAGCTAGCACAAACCGTGTTTGATTTAGACGTCCAACTACATGTATCCATATAGGAGAAAACAGAGTGAAACCTAAAAATTAAAACTGTTACTGCCAACGAACGGTTTAACCTAGAAGAACGAAATTTAGTGAGCCAAGTGGGATTGGGGTACTGATCATTACCTGAAAGTGTCGTCAAGATTCGGTGAAAAAATGTGTGCTGAGATTTCAGGAAACTCGTAGTTTTTTGGAAGATTGGCAACCGCTTTCCATTTAAGTGATTTGCGCCAGTCCCTGCTTAGGGCTACATCAATAGGAAACAAACCATAGAGATAGAACTTGGAGCTACTTTATTGTGTCAAGTTTCAAAGAGCTAGCACAAACCGTGTTTGATTTAGAGTTCCAACTACATGTATCCATATAGGAGAAAACAGAGTGAAACCTAAAAATTAAAACTGTTCCTGCCAACGAACGGTTTAACCTAGAAGAACGAAATTTGGTGAGCCAAGTGGGATTGGGGTACTGATCATTACCTGAAAGTGTCATCAAGATTGGGGGAAAAATGTGTGCTGAGATTTCAGGAAACTCGTAGTTTTTTGGAAGCTTGGCAACCCCTTTCCATGAAAGTGATTTGCGCCAGTCTCTGCTTAGGGCTACATCCATAGGAAACAAACCATAGAGATGGAACTTGGAGCTACTTTATTGTGTCAAGTTTCAAAGAGCTAGCACAAACCGTGTTTGATTTAGAGTTCCAACTACATGTATCCATATAGGAGAAAACAGAGTGAAACCTAAAAATTAAAACTGTTACTGCCAACGAACGGTTTAACCTAGAAGAACGAAATTTGGTGAGCCAAGTGGGATTGGGGTACTGATCATTACCTGAAAGTGTCATCAAGATTGGGTGAAAAAATGTGTGCTGAGATTTCAGGAAACTCGTAGTTTTTTGGAAGATTGGCATCCCCTTTCCATGAAAGTGATTTGCGCCAGTCTCTACTTAGGGCTACATCAATAGGAAACAAACCATCGAGATAGAACGTGGAGCTACTTTATTGTGTCAAGTTTCAAAGAGCTAGCACAAACCGTGTTTGATTTAGAGTTCCAACTACATGTATCCATATAGGAGAAAACAGAGTGAAACCTAAAAATTAAAACTGTTACTGCCAACGAAAGGTTTAACCTAGAAGAACGAAATTTCCTGAGCCAAGTGGGATTGGGGTAGTGATCATTACCTGAAAGTGTCATCAAGATTGGGTGAAAAAATGTGTGCTGAGATTTCAGGAAACTCGTAGTTTTTTTGGAACCTTGGCAACCCCTTTCCATGAAAGTGATTTGCGCCAGTCTCTGCTTAGGGCTACATAAATAGGAAACAAACCATAGAGATAGAACTTGGAGCTACTTTATTGTGTCAAGTTTCAAAGAGCTAGCACAAACCCTGTTTGATTTAGAGTTCCAAATACATGTATCCATGTAGGAGAAAACAGAGTGAAACCTAAAAATTAAAACTGTTACTGCCAACGAACGGTTTAACCTAGAAGAACGAAACTTGGTGACCCAAGTGGGATTTGTTGTACTGATTATTACCTGAAAGTGTCATCAAGTTTGGGTGAAAAAATGTGTGCTGAGATTTCAGGAAACTCGTAGTTTTTTGGAACCTTGGCAACCCCTTTCCATGAAAGTGATTTGCGCCAGTCTCTGCTTAGGGCTACATCAATAGGAAACAAACCATAGAGATAGAACATGGAGCTACTTTATTGTGTCAAGTTTCAAAGAGCTAGCACAAACCGTGTTTGATTTAGAGTTCCAACAACATGTATCCATATAGGAGAAAACAGAGTGAAACCTAAAAATTAAAACTGTTACTACCAACGAACGGTTTAACCTAGAAGAACGAAATTTGGTGAGCCAAGTGGGATTGGGGTACTGATCATTACCTGAAAGTGTCATCAAGATTGGGGGAAAAATGTGTGCTGAGATTTCAGGAAACTCGTAGTTTTTTGGAAGCTTGGCAACCCCTTTAAATGAAAGTGATTTGCGCCAGTCTCTACTTAGGGCTACATCAATAGGAAACAAACCATAGAGATAGAACTTGGAGCTACTTAATTGTGTCAAGTTTCAAAGAGCTAGCACAAACCGTTTTTGATTTAGACTTCCAACTACATGTATCCATATAGGAGAAAACAGAGTGAAACCTAAAAATTAAAACCGTTACTGCCGACGAACGGTTTAACCTAGAAGAACGAAATTTGCTGAGCCAAGTGGGATTGGGGTACTGATCATTACCTGAAAGTGTCATCAAGATTGGGTGAAAAAATGTGTGCTGAGATTTCAGGAAACTCTTAGTTTTTTGGAAGATTGTCAACCCCTTTCCATGAAAGTGATTTGCGCCAGTCTCTGCTTAGGGCGACATTAATAGGAAACAAACCATAGAGATAGAACTTGGAGCTACTTTATTGTGTCAAGTTTCAAAGAGCTAGCACAAACCGTATTTGATTTAGAGTTCCAAATACATGTATCCATATAGGAGAAAACAGAGTGAAACCTAAAAATTAAAACTGTTCCTGCCAACGAATGGTTTAACCTAGAAGAACGAAATTTGGTGAGCCAAGTGGGATTGGGGTACTGATCATTACCTGAAAGTGTCATCAAGATTGGGGGAAAAATGTGTGCTGAGATTTCAGGAAACTCGTAGTTTTTTGGAAGCTTGGCAACCCCTTTAAATGAAAGTGATTTGCGCCAGTCTCTACTTAGGGCTACATCAATAGGAAACAAACCATAGAGATAGAACTTGGAGCTACATTATTGTGTCAATTTCAAAGAGCTAGCACAAACCGTTTTTGATTTAGACTTCCAACTACATGTATCCATATAGGAGAAAACACAGTGAAACCTAAAAATTAAAACTGTTACTGCCGACGAACGGTTTAACCTAGAAGAACGAAATTTGCTGAGCCAAGTGGGATTGGGGTACTGATCATTACCTGAAATTGTCATCAAGATTGGGTGATAAAATGTGTGCTGATATTTCAGGAAACTCGTAGTATTTTGGAAGCTTGGAAACCCCTATAAATGAAAGTGATTTGCACCAGTCTCTGTTTAGGGCTACATCAATAGGAAACAAACCATAGAGATAGAACTTGGAGCTACTTTATTGTGTCAAGTTTCAAAGAGCTAGCACAAACCGTGTTTGATTTAGACGTCCAACTACATGTATCCATATAGGAGAAAACAGAGTGAAACCTAAAAATTAAAACTGTTACTGCCAACGAACGGTTTAACCTAGAAGAACGAAATTTAGTGAGCCAAGTGGGATTGGGGTACTGATCATTACCTGAAAGTGTCGTCAAGATTCGGTGAAAAAATGTGTGCTGAGATTTCAGGAAACTCGTAGTTTTTTGGAAGATTGGCAACCGCTTTCCATTTAAGTGATTTGCGCCAGTCCCTGCTTAGGGCTACATCAATAGGAAACAAACCATAGAGATAGAACTTGGAGCTACTTTACTGTGTCAAGTTTCAAAGAGCTAGCACAAACCGTGTTTGATTTAGAGTTCCAACTACATGTATCCATATAGGAGAAAACAGAGTGAAACCTAAAAATTAAAACTGTTACTGCCAACGAACGGTTTAACCTAGAAGAACGAAATTTCTTGAGCCAAGTGGGGTTGGGGTAGTGATCATTACCTGAAAGTGTCATCAAGATTGGGGGAAAAATGTGTGCTGAGATTTCAGGAAACTCGTAGTTTTTTGGAAGCTTGGCAACCCCTTTCCATGAAAGTGATTTGCGCCAGTCTCTGCTTAGGGCTACATCCATAGGAAACAAACCATAGAGATGGAACTTGGAGCTACTTTATTGTGTCAAGTTTCAAAGAGCTAGCACAAACCGTGTTTGATTTAGAGTTCCAACTACATGTATCCATATAGGAGAAAACAGAGTGAAACCTAAAAATTAAAACTGTTACTGCCAACGAACGGTTTAACCTAGAAGAACGAAATTTGGTGAGCCAAGTGGGATTGGGGTACTGATCATTACCTGAAAGTGTCATCAAGATTGGGTGAAAAAATGTGTGCTGAGATTTCAGGAAACTCGTAGTTTTTTGGAAGATTGGCAACCCCTTTCCATGAAAGTGATTTGCGCCAGTCTCTACTTAGGGTACATCAATAGGAAACAAACCATCGAGATAGAACGTGGAGCTACTTTATTGTGTCAAGTTTCAAAGAGCTAGCACAAACCGTGTTTGATTTAGAGTTCCAACTACATGTATCCATATAGGAGAAAACAGAGTGAAACCTAAAAATTAAAACTGTTACTGCCAACGAAAGGTTTAACCTAGAAGAACGAAATTTCCTGAGCCAAGTGGGATTGGGGTAGTGATCATTACCTGAAAGTGTCATCAAGATTGGGTGAAAAAATGTGTGCTGAGATTTCAGGAAACTCGTAGTTTTTTTGGAACCTTGGCAACCCCTTTCCATGAAAGTGATTTGCGCCAGTCTCTGCTTAGGGCTACATCAATAGGAAACAAACCATAGAGATAGAACTTGGAGCTACTTTATTGTGTCAAGTTTCAAAGAGCTAGCACAAACCCTGTTTGATTTAGAGTTCCAAATACATGTATCCATGTAGGAGAAAACAGAGTGAAACCTAAAAATTAAAACTGTTTTTGCCAACGAACGGTTTAACCTAGAAGAACGAAATTTGGTGAGCCAAGTGGGATTGGGGTACTGATCATTACCTGAAAGTGTCATCAAGATTGGGGGAAAAATTTGTGCTGAGATTTCAGGAAACTCGTAGTTTTTTGGAAGCTTGGCAACCCCTTTAAATGAAAGTGATTTGCGCCAGTCTCTACTTAGGGCTACATCAATAGGAAACAAACCATAGAGATAGAACTTGGAGCTACATTATTGTGTCAATTTCAAAGTGCTAGCACAAACCGTTTTTGATTTAGACTTCCAACTACATGTATCCATATAGGAGAAAACACAGTGAAACCTAAAAATTAAAACTCTTACTGCCGACGAACGGTTTAACCTAGAAGAACGAAATTTGCTGAGCCAAGTGGGATTGGGGTACTGATCATTACCTGAAAGTGTCATCAAGATTGGGTGATAAAATGTGTGCTGAGATTTCAGGAAACTCGTAGTTTTTTGGAAGCTTGGCAACCCCTTTAAATGAAAGTGATTTGCACCAGTCTCTGTTTAGGGCTACATCAATAGGAAACAAACCATAGAGATAGAACTTGGAGCTACTTTATTGTGTCAAGTTTCAAAGAGCTAGCACAAACCGTGTTTGATTTAGACTTCCAACTACATGTATCTATATAGGAGAAAACAGAGTGAAACCTAAAAATTAAAACTGTTACTGCCAACGAACGGTTTAACCTAGAAGAATGAAATTTGGTGATCCAAGTGGGATTGGGGTACTGATCATTACCTGAAAGTGTCATCAAGATTGGGAGAAAAAATGTGTGCTGAGATTTCAGGAAACTCGTAGTTTTTTGGAGGATTGGCAACCCCTTTCCATGAAAGTGTTTTGCGCCAGTCTCTGCTTAGGGCTACATCAATAGGAAACAAACCATAGAGACAGAACTTGGAGCTACTTTATTGTGTCAAGTTTCAAAGAGCTAGCACAAACCGTGTTTGATTTAGACTTCCAACTACATGTATCCATATAGGAGAAAACAGAGTGAAACCTAAAAATTAAAACTGTTACTGCCAACGAACGGTTTAACCTAGAAGAACGAAATTTAGTGAGCCAATAGGGATTGTGGTACTGATCATTACCTGAAAGTGTCATCAAGATTGAGTGAAAAAATGTGTGCTGATATTTCAGGAAACTCGTAGTTTTTTGGAAGATTGGCAACCGCTTTCCATGAAAGTGATTTGCGCCAGTCTCTGCTTAGGGCTACATCAATAGGAAACAAACCATAGAGATAGAACTTGGAGCTACTTTATTGTGTCAAGTTTCAAAGCGCTAGCACAAACCGTGTTTGATTTAGACTTCCAACTGCATGTATCCATATAGGAGAAAACACAGTGAAACCTAAAAATTAAAACTGTTACTGCCAACGAACGGTTTAACCTAGAAGAACGAAATTTGGTGAGCCAAGTGGGATTGGGGTACTGATCATTACCTGAAAGTGTCATCAAGTTTGTGTGAAAAAATGTGTGCTGAGATTTCAGGAAACTCGTAGTTTTTTGGAGGATTGGCAACCCCTTTCCATGAAAGTGATTTGCGCCAGTCTCTGCTTAGGGCTACATCAATAGGAAACAAACCATAGAGATAGAACTTGGAGCTACTTTATTGTGTCAAGTTTCAAAGAGCTAGCACAAACCGTTTTTTATTTAGACTTCCAATTACATGTATCCATATAGGAGAAAACAGAGTGAAACCTAAAAATAAAAACTGTTACTGCCAACGAACGGTTTAACCTAGAAAACGAAATTTGCTGAGCCAAGTGGGATTGGGGTACTGATCATTACCTGAAAGTGTCATCAAGATTGGGAGAAAAAATGTGTGCTGAGATTTCAGGAAACTCCTAGTTTTTTGGAAGATTGGCAACCACTTTCCATGAAAGTGATTTGCGCCAGTCTCTGCTTAGGGCTACATCAATAGGAAACAAACCATAGAGATAGAACTTGGAGCTACTTTATTGTGTCAAGTTTCAAAGAGCTAGCACAAACCGTGTTTGATTTAGACTTCCAACTACATGTATCCATATAGGAGAAAACATAGTGAAACCTAAAAATTAAAACTGTTACTGCCAACGAACGGTTTAACCTAGAAGAACGAAATTTAGTGAGCCAAGTGGGATTGGGGTACTGATCATTACCTGAAAGTGTCGTCAAGATTGGGTGAAAAAATGTGTGCTGAGATTTCAGGAAACTCGTAGTTTTTTGGAAGATTGGCAACCACTTTCCATGAAAGTGATTTGCGCCAGTCCCTGCTTAGGGCTACATCAATAGGAAACAAACCATAGAGATAGAACTTGGAGCTACTTTATTGTGTCAAGTTTCAAAGAGCTAGCACAAACCGTGTTTGATTTAGACTTCCAACTGCATGTATCCATATAGGAGAAAACAGAGTGAAACCTAAAAATTAAAACTGTTACTGCCAACGAACGGTTTAACCTAGAAGAACGAAACTTGGTGACCCAAGTGGGATTTGTTGTACTGATCATTACCTGAAAGTGTCATCAAGATTGGGTGAAAAAATGTGTGCCTAGATTTCAGGAAACTCGTAGTTTTTTGGAACCTTGGCAACCCCTTTCCATGAAAGTGATTTGCGCCAGTCTCTGCTTAGGGCTACATCAATAGGAAACAAACCATAGTGATAGAAATTGGAGCTACTTTATTGTGTCAACTTTCAAAGTGCTAGCACAAACCGTGTTTGATTTAGAGTTCCAACAACATGTATCCATATAGGAGAAAACAGAGTGAAACCTAAAAATTAAAACTGTTACTGCCAACGAACGGTTTAACCTAGAAGAACGAAATTTGGTGAGCCAAGTGGGATTGGGGTACTGATCATTACCTGAAAGTGTCATCAAGATTGGGGGAAAAATGTGTGCTGAGATTTCAGGAAACTCGTAGTTTTTTGGAAGCTTGGCAACCCCTTTAAATGAAAGTGATTTGCACCAGTCACTGTTTAGGGCTACATCAATAGGAAACAAACCATAGAGATAGAACTTGGAGCTACTTTATTGTGTCAAGTTTCAAAGAGCTAGCACAAACCGTGTTTGATTTAGAGTTCCAACTACATGTATCCATATAGGAGAAAACAGAGTGAAACCTAAAAATTAAAACTGTTCCTGCCAAAGAACGGTTTAACCTAGAAGAACGAAATTTGGTGAGCCAAGTGGGATTGGGGTACTGATCATTACCAGAAAGTGTCA